>NC_091118.1:204573685-204741185 GCF_040183065.1 Periplaneta americana | reverse complement strand
CAAGGTTTACTGCGCACGCGGTATAGACTGTATGAGAAGGGGGCGTGCAACGGATGGAGTATGCCTCTGATGTAAACACTGAGCAGTATACTGCGGTTACAATAAAACCTGTATCCTGCATTCAACAAATATAGTGAATGATTATTGAAGTAGGAAATCTCTAAACATGTAAATACACAATTATTTTATATTGAGATATATTAACTCTTAAAATTTAATGTAAGATACTCACATCATCCTTGAATATGTGTAGTGCAGTGAACAGTTACGTACATTTTGAGCGACAGCAAAGTAACCTCCTCCGATGGTCACTTAAACAGTTTTTATTTTGGAAAAATGTACGTTCAACATCACACGATGTAATACGTACACATTTGAAGAACGGAAAGTCATTACTTTTTAGTACACCAACTTCAGATATCTTGTCGTGACCTGATGGTACATCATTTATAGTACGAAGTTGTGAATAGGCAGAATTTTTAGCAATAACGTTTCTCAACTTACATTTCATTTTTTCTGAAATTAGTGAATTGTTAATTTGGATAACGGTTTGTGATGCTTTATCCACTATATTAAGAGCTTCTGAGAGTTGTAGTTTAGACGATTCTAACAGGATGATGCTTTTGAACACGATTTTAAAATTAGAATCAATGAACAGAATATCTTCCAATAGCTGTTCAGAAGGCAATGATTTTATAGCTGCAACAGCGGAACTGTCTGTGCTATTCAATGCATCAATTACCTCCATTATTTTTCCGTAATGTTCTGCATAATAATTAACAGCATGCAACCACGTTTTCCAACGGGTCAAGACTGGCTGCAGGGGTAAGGGTATTCCAGGGGCAATTATTTGGAACAGCAACACTCTCATTATAGTATGTTTGATTGAATTCTTGTCCGCACTGAACAAATGTTAAGCTTTGACTATTCCAACCACAGTAATGCAAAAGCAAGTGCTTACTTAGGTATACATCAGCTGTAGCTGCTCTATCTATTTGGACCAGTCACAACTCTTAACATGAACTGCTTATACTACGAGACCGGGCGGTCGCTCACCTCCTCTATACTACCGAACATCGGCAACCTGATTGCATGCTGCGTGTGGCAATTCAACGAAGTCTAATTATATCACTACTTCTACTTCTAGTTCTACTTCTACTACTACTACTACTACTACTACTACTACTACTACTACTACTACTACTACTACTACTACTACTACTACTACTACTACTACTACTACTACTACTACTACTACTACTACTGCATTAAAAAGTCTGTACTGACCTCTAACCTGGTGGTCATGAACTATACAATTAATAGATTATGATGACAAAAAATTATTCTTACAATATTTTGAATCAGTGGTTCCAGAATTTTGATGATCTCATATTTCACCACTAAACATTTTCCAAGCACCATATACCTTTCTTTTCCTTTGCATGACAGGACAAAAGTATAGATTATTTTAAATATTACAGTAGATATCTATTATTGTGGCCTTAAACAATACTGGTAATACTTACAATAATTATTCATGTTGGCATTGCCATTATTCAATATTTCACTTACTTATCCCGAGTATATATGGGTGATTTATTTTATTTTTTATATTATCGCCAAAGGTGAATCACATAATATTTCAATAAATACAGCACTCCTCTGCCATTCATATTTATTTCATCACGATCCATCCTTTGTAAAAGATGTTTAAAACAGTGTCTATCACCAGGCTACATCAATGTATTGTGGTACTGTTTTCGAATTTCGCGCCGAAAACACTCCCTTTAATGGCGAATGTCAGCCGATTCAATTTGTGACATTTTTCCTTGTCTGCCACTCACGGGTATGTGTCTGTAGTGAGTATTACAAACTCTTTGGTGCTACGCTAGCAAGATTTTGCGAAATTTCCGTACTGTCATTTCGTTCAAAGAAAAGAGAGCATAAACAATTTATTTCTTGAACCGGTAGCAATAACTGGTCCGTTGACATGTTCGCTCATAAGCCATTAACATTTTGTTTTTACGTTGTGCCCATTACAAGCAATACAACAGAACACACCGCTATGACACAACAGTGCAAGATGTCATTCGTCTGCTAATTCCCGCCCTATACAAGACCCAATCAGATTCATGATGGCGGCTGATGGAGACTGCCACCACCTTTGCAAGCTGACGGCACCGGTGCGACACCGGTGGAACATCAGTGACGTCATCGTTGAAATTCGGAACACCGTGATGCCATCGGATTGCTCAGCGCTGAGATTCGGAATACGCTCTAAGGATGTATCACATTTGAATCGAGAATTTCAGGAACCCCAAGTCACATTTTTTTTTCTGAAATTCAGTTTTTCATATTGGTTATATAAATACCAACTAATTACTAGTCGTTTGAACTTCATTAGTGAGACAAAATTAGGCGAAATACATTGTGAATTTAGAAAAGGACGGTCTTGTACCAATTGTGTGTTTGTGATGCAACAAATAGCCTTATCTAGAAAAGAAGAATTTAATCTCCCAACATACATAATGTTTGTGGATTATGAAAAAACCTTTGATAAGGTTTCAAGAAATAAGTTATGGAATATTTATTTATTGTCCCGCGCCGTGGCGTCGTGGTCTAAGGCATCCTGCCTAGGACTCGCGTTACGGAATGCGCGCTGGTTCGAGTCCTCATGGGAGAAGAAATTTTCTCATGAAATTTCGGCCAGTGTATTGGACCGGTGCCCACCCAGCATCGTGATGCACTTGGGGAGCTACGATAGGTAGCGAAATTCGGTTGCGAATGCCAGCTATAACGGCTGGGGGGGATCATCGTGATAACCACACGATACCTACATTCTGGTTGGATGATCGTCCACCTCTGGTTCGGGATGTGAACGTGAGGCCAGCAGCCGGCTGGTCGGTCTAGGCCCTTCAAGGGCTGTAGCGCCACGGATTATTATTATTATTATTATTATTATTATATTTATTTACTTATTTATTGATTTACTTATTTATTTATTTATTTATTTATTTGTTTATTTATGTCTATAACAGGGCAAAGCCCCAATTACAATAGACAGTACAGATATTCGTTAAAAAAAACATAGAATTGCATATTACATGAAAAAGGAGATGAAACAGATACAAATGCAAGATACAAGTGTAAATACAAATTAAAATGTAAAATGAGAAAGAAAAAAAAAAACAGACAAATAGATACTCCCTAAATAAATGACACAGATATAGATATAAATGAAAAATACCAAATAAAAATAAATGAAAAATAGTTAAGTGTACTGTACAAAGAACGATATCCAACACATCTAGTGAAAACTATTAAACGCTTTTATGAGACAAGAATATCAGTAAAAATAGGAAACAAGACATGTGATACAATAATTGTAAATCAGGGTGTTAAACAAGGCTGCCCACTATTTCTAACATTATTGACTATATATACAGGGTTAGCTAAAAGTCCCGCACCACCTAAATAACTTTTGAAGCATGTGATTCAGTGACATGAAACTTGCTGTGTGGAGATAACCATTTACTAAGAAATCAATAATGGTATTACAGAGTTTTTTATATTTCCGGTTTACCCGAAAACTCCAAATCTCTTATTTTAAATGGAACATCCAATATATATATATATATATATATATATATACATATATATGCTTTTTTAATAATGTTCATTAAAAGCTTTTCAAAAAGTACCCACACTTAATACTTCTGTACAAATTCAGTGTTGCTAAATCAGGAAAACAGAAAAGTGTAGATCTAACGATTAATACTAGTAAAACGAGTTTTTGTTTTGATTTTGTTTACAAACAACATAGTGACAATACAGTAGTTCATTGTTTTTGTTTTGATTTGTTTACACAACTTCTAATGGAAGTGGGCGTCAGCAGCATTTCCTTGGCGTAAATGAGACAAGTAAATAGAACTGACATTCCTACTGCTTGTAAAGATATCGCACCATTATTTTGGACCTGTCTTGCTTTAATTCACACCATTCGTTTGAATTTTTCAAGTTTTGAGTCACACCATTAGTTTGGATTTGTGGTGCTTTGATTCATACTATTGGTTTGGATTTATAGTTTTGTTTCGCACCATTACTTTTGATATATCATGCATGATTATTTAATACCATTAGGTTGGAATTGTCATTGTTTGTTTCACTCCACTAGTTTCAATTTCTGATTCTTTGTTTCACACCAATAGTTTTAATTCGGCATGTTTTGTTCCACACCATTCGTTTTGATTTGTAATGCTCTGATTCATAACATTAGTTTTGATTTGTCATGTTTTGATTCACACCATTAGTTTTGATTTGTTATACTTCGTTTCACACCATTAGTTTGGTTTTGTCATACTTTGTTTCACACTATTAATTTGGATTTGTCATACTTTGTTTTAAACCACTAGCTTGTATTTGTCATACATTTTTCACACCGTTAATTTGATTTGTCAACCTTTGTTTTACACCATTCATTTGCGTTTGACATTCTTTGTTTTACACCATTAATTCGTGTTTGTCATACTTTGTTTCACGCCATTACTTGAATTTCTGAAGGTTTGTTTCACATCATTATTTTGGATTTGTCATACTTTGTTTCATACTATTAGTTTGGATTTGTCATACAATGTTTCACATCATTACTTGAATTTCTAAAGGTTTGTGTCACACCATTATTTTGGATTTGTCATACTTTGTTTGACACTATTAGTTTGGATTTGTCATACTTTGTTCCACACTATTAGTTTTGATTTGTCATACAATGTTTCACATCATTACTTGAATTTATAAACGTTTGTGTCACATCATTATTTTGGATTTGTCATACTTTGTTTCACACTATTAGTTTGGATTTGTCATACAATGTTTCACATCATTACTTGAATTTCTAAAGGTTTGTGTCACACCATTATTTTGGATTTGTCATACTTTGTTTGACACTATTAGTTTGGATTTGTCATACTTTGTTTTACACTATTAGTTTTGATTTGTCATACAATGTTTCACATCATTACGTGAATTTCTAAAGGTTCGTATCACACCATTATTTTGGATTTGTCATACTTTGTTTCACACTATTAGTTTTGATTTGCCATACAATGTTTCACATCATTACTTGAATTTCTAAAGGTTTGTGTCACACCATTATTTTGGATTTGTCATACTTTGTTTCACACTATTAGTTTTGATTTGTCATACAATGTTTCACATCATTACTTGAATTTCTAAAGGTTTGTGTCACACCATTATTTTGGATTTGTCATACTTCGTTTCACACTATTCGTTTGAATTTCTCAAACAATATTTGACATCATTACTTGAATTTCTAAATGTTTGTATGACATTATTTTGGATTTATCATATTTTGTTTCACATTATTACTTTGGATTTGCCATACTTTGTTTGACACTATTAGTTTGGATTTGTCATGCTTCGTTTCACACTATTAGTTTGGATTTGTCATACAATGTTTCACATCATCACTTGAATTTCTAAAGGTTTGTATCACACCATTATTTTGGATTTGTCATACTTTGTTTGACACTATTAGTTTGGATTTGTCATACAATATTTCACACCATTACTTGAATTTCTAATGGTTTGTGTCACACCATTATTTTGGATTTGTCATACTTTGTTTGACACTATTAGTTTGGATTTGTCATACAAGGTTTCACATCATTACTTGAATTTCAAAAGGTTTGTATCATATCATTATTTTGGATTTGTCATGCTTTGTTTCACACTATTAGTTTGGATTTGTCATACTTTGTTTCAAACCATTAGCCTGGATTTGTAATGCTTTTTTTCACACTATTAGTCTGGATTTGTCATGCCTTTTTCGCAACGTTAATTTGAATTTCTCGACCTTTGCTTTACACCATTCATTTGCGTTTGACATTCTTTTACACCATTAATTATCGTTTTTCATACTTCGTTTCATACCATTAATTCGTGTTTGTCATACTTTGTTTCACACCATTACTTGAATTTCTGAAGGTTTTTTTCACACTATTATTTTGGACTTGTCATGCTTTATTTCACAGCATTAATTTGAGTTTGTCGTGCTTCGTTTGATACCCTCAATTTGGACGTATTATGCTTCGTTTCGTAACATTAACTTCCTTCCTTAACAGTTCTTATCGAATCTTTGTGAGATCGTGCCAAGAGATTATTCGTATTCATCTGGCCCGTGGGGCTTTCATGAATATCATTGAGTTGGTGTTGTGATGTACTGGAGTTGTTTGCAGCTCTGAATAATATATCAGACGGGCGGGTCTGAGAAGTAGCTGTTATGAATTAAATATGTACCAGCACGATGCATTCCTGGAGATCGTAAGAACTCAGAACAAGAGTTGAGAATGCAAACGAATACCGCATTCTGCATATCTGAGTTTTCCGTGTCTGTGAAGACTTTATCATTAAACATTCCACAGAGTTAAGAGACCTCTTCGAGACCAGAGAAAGCAGCGAACGCAACTTCCAAGTAATGTTAAGCTTCCGACATCAAAGAGTCCTCGCCATCAGATACCATTACTGTAATTAATTATCATATTTGATATTCGTATTACATCACGCATCATTGATCATAACGCAACATACATCACCACCATCATTGTAAGCATAAGTGTCACTAGACCCGACTATGAGGTTTGGAAGAGATGCACAACGGCCAAAACTTACTGATGATGAAAAGAGAATCATCTGTGAACCTTGCGTAGCAAGCAGTATAACATCATGGCTAATCGTTGGTCAGTACACACATTTACTTTTGGATTTCGCGGTATCATCTCCAAATACGCCTACAACTTGTTAAAATCAATTAGATTCACATTTTACAACATTGAGAAAATCCTTAGAGAAATTTTGAAGGATGCAATTCATATTTTGCAATTCCTATGCTATGTATTTATTTACACTGCAAGTGGGCAAGCACCCGGTGGCAGTGGTATATACACTATAAACAATACACAATAAAATGGTAAGCAATACACAATAAAATTTACAATACACAATACAATTTTACAACACATATACAATTTTATACACAATACAATAAGAATACACAATACAATTTAAAATAATAATAATAAAACATAAATAAAATACCTAATTTTACAATACAACCTACATAATTATGTATAGGTCCTACATAAGTTTCAATAGTCTTTCACTTTACTCTCATTTCATTCCCTGTAGTGGCACTATGACGCATTTCACTGACACTTTAGCACACACTTCACTGACACTATGTAGCACATTTCACTGACACTATAGAACACATTTCATTGACGCTATAAATTATCACTGATCGGAACTGTTCACTGCACTGTAAAACCATAACTTCACTGACTCAACTCGCTTCACTGATACAACAGTTCAAATAAGTCAAATAATTACATCCTTATGCATATTTATAAACAGATTTACATTTAAACTAAACATTTCTAGTCTAAGGCCCTCTTACACGCTATTTTTAAGTAATTTACAATTCAAACCAAGGAAGTAAACTCGTCAGGCTAGATAAATGCATGTCACCTTAAAAAATTAAATGTTGAATGTCACCTTAATTTTAATTTGCACTTTATACACAACTTTTTAAGTTATTCTTGAATCTCCTTAAGGAAGGACAGCCCTCAAAGACCGCTGCAGGTAGGTCATTCCAATCATTTATAGTTCTATTTAAAATGAGAATTTACCTACATCCGTTTTCTGTTTCCTACATTTGATTTTAAAATCATGATCGTTCCTACCATAGTGACCGTTCCATCTCTATTTCAAATAATATAATTTCACCTTCGATTTAATTTTATTTTGAAATTTATTGTATGTATTTTCATTGTTTTATTGTAATCTTCTATATATGTACTTCTTTTCTGGATCCTTATGTCACCCTTATTGAAGGGCGGATGGTTTTATTTAATAAATCCGATATATATATATATATATATATATATATATATATAACCCACTGAAATTAATGACATTACTTACTGTTCATCATATATATATATATATATATATATATATATATATATATATATAAGGTGTTAGAAAAAAATATTCAATATTTTAGGATATTGGGTCCTACAACACATACTTTCTGAGGTCTGAACACTTGTTCATAGGAGGTGTTTATTAGTCATTTTTTTCCTGTTTTGATGCATATTAGCACCTCCTAAAAAATTGGATACTTTTTTAGCATCCTGTATATGATAAACCGTAAGTGATGTTATTAATTTCAGTAGTTTATTCTTTGAGATGTTTAAAAAAAGTTTAATACAATCTTGCTCGTTTTTAGTTCCTTTTCGAAATAAAAATTGATTTTTACGTGAAACATTTCATAGTATATTTTTGGAAGACCATTAATTTAATTCCCAATATGCTCAGTCAATTTAAGAGAACAGTGTATTATGATAATAAATGATTGAAACAATTTTAGTTTTGTCCTTTAAATGCGAAGAAATTTGATCCGAATAAAATGCAACTTTCACTTCTGAGAAGGTATTTTAAAATGTTACATTTGTTCGGAATCAAATTTCTGCACATTAAAAAGACAAAAATTAAAATTCTTTCATTCATTCATTGTCATAATACACTGCTCTCTTAAATTGACTTAACATATTGGGAATTAAAACAATGGCTTCCCCAAAACACGTTATAAAATGTTTCATGTAAATCAATTTTTATTTCGGAAAGGAAGCAATAAAGAACAAAATTGTAATGAAATTTTTTGTTTGAAATATCTCGAAGAGCAACCCCTTGCAATTAAAGACATTAGTTAGGTTTCATCATGTATATATAGTGGTGTCATTCAAAAAATATTTAACAACCAATTTTATGATTATTATCGTTATTATTATTATTATCATCATCAGTATTATCGTTATCATTATTATTATTATCAGTATTATCGTTATTATTATCAGTATTATCGTTATCATCATTATTATCGTTATTATCAGTATTATCGTTATTATTATGAGTATTATCATTATTATCATTATTATTAATATCATTATTATCAGTATTATCGTTATTATTATTGTCATCATCATCATCATCAGTATTATCGTTATTATTATCAGTATTATCGTTATTATTATTATTATTATTATTATTATTATTATCAGTATTATCATTATAATTATTATCAGTATTATCGTTATTATTATTATCATTATCGTTATTATTATCATTATTATTATTATCAGTATTATCGTTATCATTATTATTGTTATTATCGTTATTATATTTATTATGAGTATTATCTTTATTATTATTATTATTATTATCATCAGTATTATCGTTATTATTATTGTTGTTATTATTATTATTATTATTATTATTATTATTATTATTAAAATAACATGGAAGAATGTACTAATTATTATTATTACTATTATTATTATTATTATTATTATCATTATTATTATTATCACACATTTTTGTCCAATGTTACAGAAATTATAATAATACTAGTGGCTTGTGCAGCAAATGCTGCAAACTATAAGTTCATTAGACGTTGAAATAAACATTTTTCAGACTTATTTTCAATGAAGAATACCAGACATTCTGAAAGTTATTTGCTTCCATAATAATGAAAGATACTCTCTCTCTCGAGCCAATACTGAAGATAACCACGCATGTAAATATCTACACGAGACCGCCACTAAATATATGAAAAAGACCCAATCCACTTGATTAATAACTATAAAAATATTTTATTTTTAATAATATTATAATCTTAAGTAAGTTTTATAGCTTTTAGTAACATATACTATATATACTATATAGCCGCCATTCAGTAAAATATAGAAATCAAAATCTAATTTAAGTTATTCTCTACATCTACTTACATAACCCCAAAACATTTCACTTTCATATCATCAATATAGCATTAATATGTACAATTAATGAAAAATAGTCGCATCATGGCATTAACTACAATAATATTTCATTTCTAATGGTAATAATGTCATCAAACCACCTCAAGTTTTGTAGTTTTTAATATCCAATACACAGCTGTACCCAGAAAATTACACACCACAGAATCGAACCTGTAAATTATTTTTGTAAGTTAAGTTTTTAATAACCAATTTAATTTGAGCTCTAAATATGCCAGCATTCTTGCAGATCATGGCCTTCGTGTAATATTGTTTACTGTAGTGTGTGTTTTGTTTTATTCTGAAATGTAATTAGCTAGTTCTCAAAACTGACGACAGATGGATTTTGGAAAATAGGAAAATAATTATGTTTAAAAATTGACATTTCACTGAAAACTACTATTTTTCTGAAAAACTTTGAGTTCCAAGCTTCAAAATGAGGGCCATTTATTAACATCCGTTCAGCCGTTTTCCCGTAATTTCCATTAACAGTTCAAATTATATGTATATAGATTAATGTAATTATTGTCATTGTTCAACATAATATTACGAAAAATATGATTTTACTCATGAACTAAATTATGTATTAATTAACTGTAGTTTTGTTCTCCGGGCTGCAGTCCCTTGGATGTCATCAATTTGTGTAGCATCAAGATTTTCTGGCTCGGTTGTCAGCTGTTCATTTAGTCGCCATACTGAACAGTTAGTTACCGGAGTTATCTAGTCATTTAGCTTCAGATTATTTATGGGAAGGCTTTTGTAGTCGATAATTTCTATCCAACGTTTCATAAACATTTACAAATAGGCCTACTGCTGTCGAATAGACGTATGATGTTCCAGAATCCGGCCATAAATATTGTACAACGTAGTACACACAATATGAGTTCAGGAATTCCAAAAAAGGAATGGCAGCTGGTTTTTAATTTTTCAGTGTTCTCCGCCGCAACATCATTGATCTTGTATTATCATAGCTGCACCAGCCGCCAAGTTGCAGCGCTGTAGGAAGTGATAAATCATCTTGTCCGTGAGCTGCTAATAACACAGGTCGTTAAACCAGTAAGCCGAATCGAAACACAACGAGGCAGCGAAATCTTGTCGCCATTGTAGCTGCCATTAGTCGCTATCCCCCATCTAGGTCACTCGGATGTGTTTTTCCTTCACTCTCCTCCCCGTTGTGCGCTAGGCGCCACTCAATGCTGAGATTCCGTTCCCATAATCACCACCAAGTTACAAGTTACCAGTGTAACCTATCTTCTGCACCGACAGTTGTGATCTTACTAAGCTCATACAGCAAAACTTGTTGTTTTTTTGCGACTGTAGTATTTGCAACAGAGCTTTTGACAATTTCTGTTGTCTTATGAAAATTTCCTATAATAATAATAATAATAATAATAATAATAATAATAATAATAATAATAATAATAATAATAATAATGATTTATTTTAGCTGGCAGAGTTAAGGCCGTAAGGCCTTCTCTTCCACTCAACCAACAAAATAGTAATATACGTTACAAGAGCGGTATGTTGCCGTTTTCATGGTCGAGGAAAATATTGAAAAAGCGAAACGTAGTTGAGCTTTTTTAATTTCCGAGAACATGAAAACAAACATACCGCTCGTGTATCGTACATTATTTTGTGCGAAGATCGTTTATTACATACCTGAAAGAGGAATTTCTAATTAGTTGCAATGAAATCTCCATTTTGGTTTCTGTTTAATGACGGCAACTTCGGAAAACCAAAGTATCTTGTTGCTACAAAATGTTTTCTGTGTTTACTATACTCCAGCAGGCCGTGATATACATCTGTCTTTTTTTTCCCCCCAGTCTATAAATGCGAACTTAAAACAAACGGTAAGGCTATGTAATGATTTATTTTTCATTTTAATATTTTAACAATATTATATTTATATAACATATTGCAGTAATAACATCGGCATCTGGAATCTTATTGATTTTTTCATGGCTTCCTTAATGTTACTTGTATCAGGAATGCAATAAGTTTCGTGGAGTTGTAGACTTTACTTAATTTTTGCAAATATTTAAAAACAATAATTGACATTGCAATTTAGATGAAATTGCAGTGGTAAGTTTCCAATTTATAATTATTACTATGTTAAACGTCTCTAAAAATAATATGTTAAAAGCCTAAAGCAGTAAAATGAATGTCGCGCTTAAGCGGTAAGAAGAAGGATATTGTTATGTGTGTTACGTTGGGAATACTGAATGTGGTATTTCACACTTACCGCGTATTGGTTCTGTGCGGAAAACAAGCAAATACGCACGATCTCGCACAAAGTATATATACATATGCATGAGCTTACAAAAAATTCAACAATTTGATTTAGATGGCAGGGAGATGCACTATCAACTTTACTTTTTAACTTCGCTCTAGAATATGCCATTAGGAAAGATCAGGATAACACAGAGGGTTTGGAATTGAACGGGTTACATCAGCTTCTTGTCTATGCGCATGACGTGAATATGTTAGGAGAAAATCCACAAACGATAAGGGAAAACGCGGAAATTCTACTTGAAGCAAGTAAAGAGATAGGGTTGGAAGTAAATCCCGAAAGGACTAAGTATATGATTATGTCTCGTGATCAGAATATTGTACGAAATGGAACTATAAAAGTTGGAGATTTATCCTTCGAAGAGGTGGAAAAATTCATATATCTTGGAGCAACAGTAACAAATATAAATGACACTCTGGAGGAAATTAAACGCAGAATAAATATGGGAAATGCGTGTTATTATTCCGTTGAGAAGCTTTTGTCATCTAGTCTGTCAAAAAATCAGAAAATTACCGATTGTTGTGTATGGCTGTGAAACTTGGACTCTCACTTTGAGAGAGGAACAGAGATTGAGGGTTTTTGAGAATAAGGTTCTTAGGAGAATATTTGGGGCTAAAAGGGATGAAGTTACAGGATAATGGAGAAAGTTACACAACGCAGAGCTGCACGCATTGTACTCTTCACCTGACATAATTAGGAACATTAAATCCAGACGTTTGAGTTGGGCAGGGCATGTAGCACGTAAGGGCGAATCCAGAAATGCATATAGAGTGTTAGTTGTGAGGCCAGAGGGGAAAAGACCTTTGGGGAGGCCGAGACGTAGATGGGAAGATAATATTAAAATGGATTTGAGGGAGGTGGGATATGATGATAGAGACTGGATTAATCTTGCTCAGGATAGGGACCAATGGCGGGCATATGTGAGGGCGGCAATGAACCTCCGGGTTCCTTAAAAGCCATTAAGTAAGTATTTGATTTAGATGAGAGTTACATGTATACAAGAGTTATTTACGAATTAAACAACAAAATATAATGAACTATTAATTAAACACTGAAATAAACTGTGTAGCAGAATTCAGCTAAAATACATAGAATGTTAATATATTTCAAATAATATTAGATAATAGAAATTGATTATTATGAGACAATTTTGAAAATACAGCACTATCAGGATGATGTCTAAAGAAAGAAGTAACAATGTAGTCAGTGATAGTTTAAATCAATATGATTGGAGTGAAATGCTAATAAGGTCATCTTTTAAGCTGTTTTTAAAGTTGTTTATCGTCTTGCAGCCCCTAATACTTCGTGACAAGGAATTCCATTGACGCGAGGTGGATACTCTAAAAGATGATGAATAACAAGATGTTCTATGAAGAGGTATACTTAGCGTGCCACAGATAAGTGATCTGGTATTTACGTCGTGGTTAGAGTATCGATAAGAGAAACGAGACGAAAGGTAATTTGGTGTTGAATCACAAAAAATTAGGGCAGTCTGCCAGAATCTTTGAACTATTTCGGGGGACAGATATTGACATATGAAAATTCTACTTTTAGCATTTCTATTAATTTGCCATTCAGTTGCATTAATCTTACACAATTCTCAATCGATTTCCACATTTTCCTCAAAATATGTGATAGGTTCTCAACCAATAAATTGGTACTAAATTATAACAAAACTAAAGTAATTCAATTTAATTCCTGTCCAAATTCAACGTCGAAAATTTCAAAGCGCAATAATTAACAATAGATCCCTAATAGAAACAACAACAATAACCAAATTTCTTGGCTTACAAATCGATAATGTTTTAAATTGAAAAAATCATATTAAAGAAATTTCCCCTGAATTAAATTCAGCATTTTCTGCTATTAGATCTATGCAAGAGAAAGTAAATATCAATACTTTAAAAACAATATACGGTATTTTATTTACATTCTACGGTATTCGTACATTGCTGCACAGCTGAAATATGGGCCATGTAAAAAGATCTTAATAGTACTACAAAGTCTTAATTATAGTCACAGTCTAGTTGACATATATACAAAAGAGTTTTACAATATAGTCTACTAGTACAACACATGTCTATGCGGATGATGTGAATATGTTAAAAGAAATCTACAAACGATTAGGGAAGCAAGTAAAGCTATAGGTTTAAAGTAAATCCCGAAAAGACAAAGTATATGATTATGTCTCGTGACCAGAATATTGTACGAAATGGAAATATAAAAATTGGAAATCTATCATTTGAAGAGGTGGAAAAATTCAAATATATTGCAGAAACAGTAACAAATATAAGTGTCACTCGGGAGGAAATTAAACACAAAATAAATATGGGAAATGCCTGTTATTATTCGGCTGAGAAGCTTGTGTCATTTAGTCTGCTGTCAAAAAGTATAAAAGTTAGAATTTATAAGCAGTTATATTACCAGTTGTTCTGTATGGTTTTGAAACTTAGACTCTTACTTTGAGAGAGGAACAGAGATTAAGGGTGTTTGCGAATAAGGTGCTTAGGAAAATATTTAGGTCTAAGAGGAATGAAGTTACAGGAGAATGGAGAAAGTTACACAACGCAGAACTGCACGCATTGTATTCTTCACCTGACATAATTAGGAACATTAAATCCAGATGTTAGAGATGGGCAGGGCATGTAGAACGTATAGGCGAATCCAGAAAATCATATAGTGTGTTAGTTCGGAGACCGGAGGGAAAAAGACCTTTGGGGAGGCCGAGACGTAGTTGGGAGAATAATATTAAAATGGATTTGAGGGAGGTGGGATATGATGATAGAGACTGGATTAATCTTGCATAGGGTAGGGACCGATGGCGGGCTTATGTGAGGGCGGCAATGAACCTCCGGGTTCCTTAAAAGCCGTAAATAATTAAATGCAACTTAAAGGTTTAGTAGCAATAATAATCAATACAAGACAGAAATATTCATGCAGTGTTGTTGAATGTCAAATTCACCTACAGAATAGAAGGCGTGAGAAATTAGGCACTTCTTTAATTTGGCCCTAAACAATTTTAAGTACCGAATTTTATTTTTTATGTCTATAGGGAGGCTATTAAAATTTTTTACTGCCATATAATGCACTCCTCCTTGATAGCACAATAGACTTGCCCATGGAGTAGGAAAGTCAATTTTTGACGAATATTTATGCTATGAACTGTTGAATTAGTTACAAAGTTTTCACGATTACGTACGAGGAAGATTATTAATGAAAACATAATTATACTGACAAGTCTTGGGCATTATTTGTAATTTTTCAAGAAAATTTTATTGGCGGATTTCAATGCTAAAGTAGGACGGGAGGATATTTTTAGACCAACTATTGGAAAAGAGAGCCTACACGCAATTAGTAGTGACAATGGAGTTAGATTAGTCAACTTTGCCACATCGAAAAATTTAATTGTCAAAAGTACAACATTCCCCCATAAGGATATACATAAATATACTGGACTTCTCCAGATGGATTGACACACAACCAAATAGATCACATCTTGATAGATAAACGGAGACATACTAGTATAGTAGATATTCGAACTTTCAGGGGTGCAGACTGTAATTCTGACCATTATTTGGTGATTGGAGAATTAAGAGAAAGATTATCAGTAGCCAAGCGAGTAGAGCAACAAGTTAATATTACTAAATCCAATATTTTGAAATTAAAGGACGAGGAAGCTAAGCAAAATTATCAGGTCGAAATTTCGAATAGGTTTGCCACTTTAGAAAGTTCCGACGAAGTTGAGAAAGAATTAGATGTTAATAGCGTGTGGGAAGATATCAGAGATAGTATCAAAATTGCAGCTGAGCAGAGCATAGGTTATTATGAAACTAGGAAAAAGAAACCGTGGTTTGATGAAGATTGTTGCATGGCAGTAGAAAGAAGGAAACAGGCAAAATTGAAATTCTTACAGGATCCAGTTGAGGAGAAGAGAGATAATTATTTCAATGAAAGACGGGAAGCAAGTCGTACACTTAGGAATAAAAAGAGAGGTTACTTGAAGGAAAAACTGAATGAGGTAGAAACAAATAGTAAGAATAAAAACATTGGAGATATATATAAGGGTATAAAGGAATTTAAGAACGGATATCAGCCAAGGGTAAACGTGATCAAGGATGAGAATGGTGACTTGCTTGCAGACTCTCCATCAATCCTAAACAGATGGAAAAACTATTTTGCGCAACTACTAAATGTACATAGGCCAAATAGAAATGATCGGGACGAAATTGAAATACAAACTGCTGAGCCATTTATACCCGAACCCACGCTTTCAGAAGTCGAAATTGCGATAGAAAATCTGAAAAAGTACAAGTCTCCAGGTATCGATCAAATTCCAGCAGAATTAATACAAGAGGGTGGGAGTGCATTATATAACGAAATTTATAAACTTGTACTTGCTATTTGGGAAAAGGAAATTGTACCAGAACAATGGAAGGAGTCCATAATTGTACCTATTTTTAAAAAGGGGGACAAAACCAACTGTGGTAACTTTCGAGGAATATCACTTTTGTTGACGTCGTACAAAATTTTGTCCAATATTCTTTTGAGAAGATTAACTCCGTACGTAGATGAAATTATTGGGGATCATCAGTGCGGTTTTCGGCGTAATAGATCGACTATTGATCAGATTTTTTGTACTCGACAGATAATGGAGAAAAAATGGGAGTATAAGTGTACAGTACATCAGTTATTCATAGATTTCAAAAAGGCTTATGACTCTGTTAAGAGGGAAGTATTATATGATATTCTTATTGAATTTGGTATTCCCAAGAAACTAGTTCGATTAATTAAAATGTGTCTCAGTGAAACATACAGCAGAGTCCGTATAGGTCAGTTTCTATCTGATGCTTTTCCAATTCACTGCGGGCTAAAGCAGGGAGATGCACTATCACCTTTACTTTTTAACTTCGCTCTAGAATATGCCATTAGGAAAGTTCAGGATAACAGGCAGGGTTTGGAATTGAACGGGTTACATCAGCTTCTTGTCTATGCGGATGACGTAAATATGTTAGGAGAAAATACACAAACGATTAGGGAAAACACGGAAATTTTACTTGAAGCAAGTAGAGCGATCGGTTTGGAAGTAAATCCCGAAAAGACAAAGTATATGATTATGTCTCGTGACCAGAATATTGTACGAAATGGAAATATAAAAATTGGAGATTTATCCTTCGAAGAGGTGGAAAAATTCAAATATCTTGGAGCAACAGTAAGAAATATAAATGACACTCGGGAGGAAATTAAACGCAGAATAAATATGGGAAATGCGTGTTATTATTCGGTTGAGAAGCTCTTATCATCCAGTCTGCTGTCAAAAAATCTTGAAGTTAGAATTTATAAAACAGTTATATTACCGGTTCTTCTGTATGGTTGTGAAACTTGGACTCTCACTCTGAGAGAGGAACATAGGTTCAGGGTGTTTGAGAATAAGGTGCTAAGGAAAATATTTGGAGCTAAGCGGGATGAAGTTACAGGAGAATGGAGAAAGTTACACAACACAGAACTGCACGCATTGTATTCTTCACCTGACATAATTAGGAACATTAAATCCAGACGTTTGAGATGGGCAGGGCATGTAGCACGTATGGGCGAATCCAGAAATGCATATAGAGTGTTAGTTGGGAGACCGGAGGGAAAAAGACCTTTAGGGAGGCCGAGACGTAGATGGGAGGATAATATTAAAATGGATTTGTGGGAGGTGGGGTATGATGATAGAGACTGGATTAATCTTGCACAGGATAGGGACCGCTGGCGGGCTTATGTGAGGGCGGCAATGAACCTTCGGGTTCCTTAAAAGCCATTTGTAAGTAAGTAAGTAAGTCCTACACGATTCCCTACATTTGGCACCTACTATTATTCTAATTACTCTTTTTTGTAATAGAAATATATTGTTACCCTCTGTGGAATTTCCCCAGAATATTATTCCAAAACTCGTTACCGAGTGGAAATATGCAAAGTATATTGTTTTTAAGGTATTGATATTTACTATCTCTTGCATAGATCTAATAGCAAAACATGCTGAACTTGGTTTGGGGGTAAGTTCTTTAATATGATTTTTCCAATTTAACACATTATCAATTTGTAAGCCAAGAAATTTTGTTTTTTCTATTAGGGATCTATATTGCTCCTTAAAATACTTGGACCTTGGCAGGATCTGAACCCCCGGTCCTGGCATCCAACAACTAATATGGTAACTAGGGCTAGGATTTTGATGACCTATAAATCATGAAAAAATGTCCTAAAACAATGTATTTATGATCTAAAAATCTTTCAAAAATGCCCTTAAAATGCCCTAAAAATTATTGATCTTACATAATTGGCTTAGTAGGAAAAGTGGTTTTGTACTACTTAATATTTAGAGCAGTAATTTAATTAGATTTTACATAATTTTTTCTAAGTAGTAGACTTTAATTAATTATTTTACCTGCCGTAGTTTCCATGTATGATCGTTCACCTCTGCTTCAGCATGTGGACATGAGGTCGGTCTTGGCCCTTCATGGGCTGTATCGCCATGGATTTACTTTACTTTTAGTTTCCATGTAGTCCACCACAAGGCCATTCTTATCCGGAATTAGCAGGTATAGAGGAGTCTATATTGAAGGGGTGGTTGGACTGATCCATTACATGGGCTGTACTACGTTAAAATGACAGTATTTGTGTAGAAAAACGATTAAAATACGAGAATTATAGAAAATGATGGGTATTAATGGACAAAATATGTAAAGAATGTATCAAAGGAAATAAATATTATGTTACATTAGTATTGGGGATTTATGGCCAAAATTAAGTGAAAATGCCTAAAAATGACCGAATAAAACAAAAGATGCTCTTATGAGTTGAAACAGGCAAAAATTCAAAAAATGCCGTAACAAATATGTCTTAAAACACTCATTTTATGACATAACTATAAATACTAAAGCAGCTATGTTTCTGGCTTAAGGGGAGAGGATGGTATTTTTTTTAAACTTTTGGTGTAAAATATTAATTTTTTGTATGTAGAGAGCTCATAGCTGTGGCAACTCAACCAAATACAAATATTTTGAAAAGAAAATTATTTGGGGGCCCAAGTTTAATAAAAATATACCCAATGCAGGATTGTACTAAAACCGATATATCTAAACCTTTTTAAAGATAGATTCAAACAGCTTTTTCCAATGTATTTGCAAAAGCATGTTCTACAATCTGTCTGTAACAGAATTTTGATATTAGTCCCTACGTTTGTAAAATAAAGAATAAATATTTGATAACAATTTTCTGATTTCCTTTCTTGAAAACAAACGGACGTATTTTTAAAATGAAATCAATTAACAAAATTCAGTTACAGAGAAAAGTTTCCTAATGGTTCTAAATTTCATGCATGTATCTTTAATAGTTCAGAAATTATATCCGTTTTTGTCTGGCAATGTAGCAAAAAAAAAAAAAATGAAGTTACTGGAAACCGATAAAAGTGGGCGTGTGATTTAAAAATCCATAGCGCAGGAAGTTTAAAAATGACGTCTCAACATCCGATAAGGGCACAAGTACCCACAAAATGTTATGCAATGCATTCGACACATATCAAAGGGTATTTTAAAGATTTTTTTTTTGAAAATTTAATTTACCGGAAACAACAATAAAAGTGGGCGAGTGATTTAAAATCCATAACTCAGGAAGTTTAAAAATATCAACTCAACATACGATAAGGGCACAAATACCCACCAAATGTTATGCTATGCACTTCACACATCACAGGGTATTTTAAAGAATTTTTTTTTGAAAATTTACTCATTTTTCACCAAAAAATACCATCCTCTCCCCGTAATAGAAAAAAGATGCAATTTCATCAAAATCCTAGCCCTAATGATAACGTTTATACTACAGAGAACAGCGATGTTTGTAGTTAACAATAATAATAATAATAATAATAATAATAATAATAATAATAATAATAATAATAATACTAAATTACTGGCTTTTAAGGAACCCAGAGGTTCATTGCCGCCCTCACATAAACCCGCCATTGGTCCCTATCCTGAGCAAGATTAATCCAGTCTCTAACATCATATCCTACCTCCCTCAAATCCATTTTAATATTATCTTCCCATCTACGTCTCGGCCTCCCCAAAGGTCTTTTGCCCTCCGGCCTCCCAACTAACACTCTATATGCATTTCTGGATTCGCCCATACGTGCTACATGTCCTGCCCATCTCAAACGTCTGGATTTTATGGTCCTAATTATGTCAGGTGAAGTATGCAATGCGTGCAGCTCTGCGTTGTGTAACTTTCTCCATTCTCCTGTAACTTCATCCCTCTTAGCCCCAAATATTTTCCTAAGAACCTTATTCTCAAAAACCCTTAATCTCTGTTCCTCTCTCAAAGTGAGAGTCCAAGTTTCACAACCATAAAGAACAATCGGTAATATAACTGTTTTATAAATTCTAACTTTCCGATTTTTTGACAGCAGACTAGATGACAAAAGCTTCTCAACCGAATAATAAGACGCATTTCCCATATTTATTCTCGTTTAATTTCCTCCCGAGTGTCATTTATATTTGTTACTGTTGCTCCAAGATATCTGAATTTTTCCACCTCTTCGAAGGATAAATGTCCAATTTTTATAGTTCCATTTCGTACTATATTCTGGTCACGAGACATATAATAATAATAATAATAATAATAATAATAATAATAATAATAATAATAAACTAATTTTTTACACTGAGTAGTGATTAGTCAAAGTTATATGATCCTCCTTTCCATCTGACTAGAGTAAACTACGGGAGGTTCAACAGGGGCAGCCATTTCCCAAAGTTGTTTGCTTTGAAGTCAGAAGCTTTCATCGTTGAGTTAATGGCATAGGCGGAGTGAAGAATAATGGATGTTCTGGAATAGGGTCAAGACCTCGAGGCCTGTCGCCTTATCAAGTCCGGACATACTTCGCGGTAGATGAAACGCTGCTGTGTATTTCACGCGTTTTAGCTCTCTATTCTGTGTCATTCCTCAGTAATGTTTATTCTCGATTCCCTATATCCTTATTCACAAGTTACAGTGTAGACGTATACAGAACGACATCAACAGCACTACCGGGTGATCCGTTTGGAAAGTTATAAAATAAAAACGCTGTATAATGGCATCGATTACTACTTATTTTTCGGTTATCTGTAAACAGCCTACATTGTACAGGGACATTACTTTAATTTTACCAACATTTTTAACATTAACCTGGCAATACTCTGAAACACTGTTACCCCCCTTCCATTACAGGAGTTTGGTCTTACTATTGCAATAGGCTATGTAAACAAAATCATTTTATGTATGTATGTATTTATTTACACTGCAATGGGTATATACCCGGTGGCAGTAGTAACTAATTACACTCAATAATGACAATAATAAACGTATTAATTAAAAATACAATTTAATAATAATGCTAATAATTAATACTAACAATAATTAATAATAATAATAATAACAATAACAACAACAGGGAATATACTAAATTAAATGAAACGATCACTTAAAATAACATTTGAAATATTCTAATTTGTATCTTAAAACTAAGATCGAACTAAAACCCACGAGTATGATATGTTCATATCTGCACAAGTACCTTTCAACATTACACTCATTTCGCTGTCAACTCACTCACTGCACTGGAACTACGACACATTTCACTGATTCTATCCTGATTTCACTAACACTTCAAAAACATTTCACTGTTCAAATACTTTGCACTGCCACTATAAACTATAAAGCTTCACTGACAGGAACACGTTTCACTTACACAGCACACTTCACTGACACGACATACTTCTTCACTGATACAACACACTTCACTGACACAACATAATTCTTCACTGATACAACACTTCAATAACAACATATCATTTACACCCTTTAAATACTGTGTATAATTACCGTCTATTAGTAAGGTCCTTAAGCCTATTTTTAAATGCATTTTTGGTTGTTGGTAAAGCCTTTAGTAAGTCTGCAGGTAAAGCATTCCAGTCCCTGATAGTACGATTGAGAAAAGAAAACTTTCCAGTGTCCGTCCTCTGCCTTCTTTCCCTCAATTTATATGAGTGGTCGTTCCTTGAAGAGTAATTTGACGGCTGCAACCTATTTTTTATTTCTCTCCAGGCAGGCTCACCTCTGTATGTTTTGAACAGTGCGCATAATCGAATTCGCGTTCTCCTGTCCGTGAGTGTGTCCCATTTTAACGGTGAATTTTTCCGACAACACTTAAGAGCCCGTTTTTGAATCTTTTCCAGTGTCTTAATATGTTCTAATCTGTAAGGATCCCAACATGCAGCACCATATTCCATTACTGGACGTACTAGTGATTTATATGCTATATATACTATATATACTAGGTATAGAAGGAGAGAAAAGTAGTGTATCCATTTATGTTACAGGAAAATACAGTATTACGATTTTCAGTTTGATCATTACTTTTACGGTATTAAAAAAAAACAGTAGAGTAGTAACATTTTTTTTTTTTTTTCACAAACTCAACTCAACTCTTCAGGCGGTTTTATTCATTATGTAAAGTCTACTATATTCAGCATATTACCAACCTAATTTAATCCTAAGAATTTTGTGAGCACTTCCGTAAGAAACCCCAATTTATACAGCTAACTTCTTCACCGACTTACTAGGATTTCGCTGCATCCTTTCTCTAGCATCTTCTGCAGCATCTTCTGTCACCTTTGTTGGCCATCTTACACTTTTCTTCCTTTCTGTACACCCTGTTGCTCTAAATTTACCTACCAGATTAATGACTTTTCTACGAAAATATAATCAGAAAAGCGCGAAAAAACTGTTTTTCACATTCGGTATATTGTAATTCCAGTTTCCATCATCGTCCTTCATACCTACAAACAGTAAAACAAAACTCTTGTTTACATTTATTAATGATGTTAAGTACCGTACTATATTATAGGGTACCGTATTTTCGGTAACTCTAATCTTCACTTGTGTAGCATAACTGAATTTATCTTCGTGGACTGAACCCACCATACCTGTGTGAAAATAAAGTTCAATAATATAAGCTCTTTCTTCTATAGAAAATCCAACATATTTCTGAAACACACTGTACTCTGTACTGTTTACTTCACTGCTAGCAACAGCGGCCGTAAGTTTGTGTGACTGACATTAGCAAGGACATTAGTGAAAGCGGTGGGAGTCAAGTACATTCAGAAACGCAGGTACAGTAAAAATGCAAGTAAAAATAAAGTGATGTCCCGGTAGAAGGGTGAAAGTTTTTGACCACATTAGACATCAACGTGTTAACATTATGTTCACTTATTATGTTTAACGAATATTCAGAAGTTAGAAAGTATGTTTAAATCACAGTAATTTTTTCCAGAATTCCACTTTTGGAACAGGTGGCACAAATGGGTTAAGCGTTGACAGAAACCAGTGTCTCAAAAAACTCTTTTCCCCCTCTCCCCACTATGTAAGTTGGGGAAAATTATTTCCCCGTGAACATTTCGTACTTAGTTATTTTTGCATCACAAAACATCTCTCAATCTTCCGCATAACTTTTTGCACTGATTAAAAATATTTATTAGGTCTAAGGCTATTGGTCACTCCTCCCAGTATAGGCCATCCAGTATCTCGTGAAATCTACCTGCGCGTCAGGGGAAGAAGGAAGTGGGCTGAGAAGCTTCACTCTCTCGCTACGCTTCTACTTGTAGCAAGCGAGCTCACTTACCCCCAAGGTTGATGGTAACCTCTGCTGGTAATGAAACTGGTAATAGATCATGAGGAGAGAGATTTGAAAAATCGGGCGTACTGGAATTGATTCCCAAATCTGTGAATCGGTTACCATTTCGTTCCCAAGCTATACTCGAGTTGGTTCCAGGTTGATTTCATCTGTGTACTGCAGTTGGTTCCCGCTCTAGATCAAGGTAGGAAAAATTTTCCTTCCCATTTTATACAGACTTAGGACTATCAACTACTGTCTACAGTAGTAGGTAGGTTAGAAATGATTTTGTAGTTGGCGGACACGCTGTGTCGAATAATTTCATAATTTTATTTCTGTACTGGTAAAAATTTGTAACAAACGTGTCCTGTACTTTCACTAACACTACTCTCCTAATCACTGAAACTTATGATCGATATTTATAGTTTAATGTATATGAAGCTACAGCTGTCCTATATTTCCACTGCCACTACTCTGCTAATCACTGAAACTTATGATAGGTATTTCTATTTCAATGTATATGAAGCTACAGCTGTCCTGTACTTCCACTGCCACTACTCTGTTAATCACTGAAACTTATGATCGGTATTTCTATTTTAATGTATATGAAGCTACAGCTGTCCTGTACTTCCACTGCCACTACTCTGTTAATCACTGAAACTTATGATCGGTATTTCTATTTTAATGTATATGAAACTACAGCTGTCCTGTACTTCCACTGCCACTACTCTGTTAATCACTGAAACTTATGATCGGTATTTCTATTTTAATGTATATGAAACTACAGCTGTCCTGTACTTCCACTGCCACTACTCTGTTAATCACTGAAACTTATGATCGGTATTTCTATTTTAATGTATATGAAACTATAGCTGTCCTGTACTTCCACTGCCACTACTCTGTTAATCACTGAAACTTATGATCGATATTTATAGTTTAATGTATATGAAACTATAGCTGTCCTGTACTTCCACTGCCACTACTCTGTTAATCACTGAAACTTATGATCGATATTTATAGTTTAATGTATATGAAACTATAGCTGTCCTGTACTTCCACTGCCACTACTCTGTTAATCACTGAAACTTATGATCGGTATTTCTATTTTAATGTATATGAAACTATAGCTGTCCTGTACTTCCACTGCCACTACTCTGTTAATCACTGAAATTTATGATCGGTATTTGTATTTTAACGTAGATAGAGCCACGGTTCATGATCGATTATTATAGGTGGCGTTATAGACAATAACAACTATTAATTGATCTCCGTTGTTGATATTTGAACACTGCCACTACTGTGCTGCGTGATCAATTAACATCCCCGCCTTGGGACCAACTCGCGTTGTTGATATTTGATGGGCAACATGTTACATCCAACCTTTTTCCACAGAGGTACTCATTTGAGCATGAGGGACCTACTCACGTTGTTGATATTTGAACATGGGGAACCTACTCACGTTCAGGGACGACTTTTGGGGCAGTGCCAGTGTGCCATGGCACTACCAATGAAAGAAACAAAAAATAATATCCTAAAAAGGAGTTGCAATCGTTTATTTCTACACATTTTATTCGTATTTCATCTGAACAAGCGCGCGCACAGATCGGGACGCACTCTTGCAGCGTTTCTCCGAACGTTGGAGCCAGTTCAGTGTGGCACTATCTGCCTCCATATAACACTGTACAAAAGGCTACTCATTCTAGTTTATACGCGTTTCTTATGGCAGACTTTGAGCCGAATTCAATTTGACTCAGTAGTTAACATTCCGCCCGCTAGAGCACAGTAACGCAGAAATTTCGCTAGATGGCAGGGTTGTTGGAGACGTTTTCAGGGAACCATCAAGCGCAGACTTGCACGAAAACACAAGTTAAAGTTCCGCGCCAAATCTTAATGTAATGTTGCCAATTCAAAACTAATGCACACAACTTGGATTTGAATGTGTAAATTATTATCCATTTAATTATATTGAATGCAGAGATAATCAGTCATGGTTCTTTTTAGAAAGATTTTTTTTTTCATATTGTGTAACACTATTTGTTAGTTTTGTGTAATATTTGTTTTATTTCGCGGCAACTAAATATCGCTACACTGTTGCTAGTATTGATGCTTTTGTTAACAATACATGAGATCTGTGCAGGACATGAACATGTGTTATTCAGGCTGCTACCTTGGATTCATCGGCCTGTTTAAATAAAGTGCAAACGTGTTCATTTATTATCCATATCATTGTTCATCTCGTGTGTTTTTGGCAGTAATTTTACTAGTTATAGAAGTTACTTGTATTTGACTTAACAATACTGTGAAAGGTTTGCATTATCTGTTCCTGTAAATTTCGTTATTAGTTTCGGAAATGTTATTGTAACTGTAAAATAGCTGGTTTAATTAATGTGTTTTATATAACATAATGTAAACATGAGCTGTGATTATCATCTTTTACTTGGGTATTTGCGTGAAATTATTATTATTATTATTATTATTATTATTATTATTATATATATATATATTTTTTTTCAATTTTTGGCACCACTACCAGAATGCCTCACCGGCCGCCACTGCTCACGTTGTTGATGTTTTGTTTGGGAACCAACTGAAGAACAGCGGAAAAAACTAAATAAGCTTTTTCTCTAACATTCACCGTTTTAGAGGAAATCGTTATGTTTCTAGGCGCGGCCTGCACTTCTTACCTTCCCCTCCCCCCTTTGCTGTATCTATTCAGTAATACGCGACATGCGCTGCGTTGAAAGATTTATTTCAACGATTTTCATTATTATTCAATTTAAATTCATAGCTAAATGGTTTAATCTGAAAAAAGAGAAAATAAGATTCATATTATTTTTACCTATCTGCGTGTATAACAATCACCCATTTCTTTCAGGCCATTACCGCAATAGAGCGCTGCAAACATTGGGTAAATACTATTTTTTTTCCTACTTAGCGGTGCTTTATCGAAGAAAAAGTGTAATAAAAGCTTTGTTATATTTAACATGTAGAATCACCTCTTAAATTTTGGTGCAGAGATTACAATCCACCCTCCTGTATGCTACGGTGCACTCAAGCACCTGGTTTCTCGAGATAACGAATGTCCTCTACGAGCGACAAAACCTGCTATGTTTTTACATGGCAGAAGACAAATGACAACTGTGAAGCTAGCGGAGTGGAAACTTACAGTAGGTTGAGGTATGAAAATATAACAAACGTTTTCACTCTTAACTTAAGGCGAGATTAGCGATTCTGTATTACCGACGTTAAATTAATCATTTTTATACATTTTTCAAGCTACGGTCTTGATTTTTTGTAAAAATAATCAGGGTGTGATAGATAATAATTTGGTGAAATTTCATCGAGTCAATTAGTTTGTGAGTTATTAACAAAAATATTTAAAAAAATTGGCATATTTCAAAATGAAATGTGCCGCTCAATTTTGAATTTTTTTGCAAGGCCAGTGGGATATGTAGAAAAATATAACGCATTCGTTTTCCTATATCTTTACTAAAAAAAAGGGGGAAAATTTTTTATAACCATTGCATACCTAATAATAGAAATTTTCCATTGGTACTGTAAATATTCCATTTTTTATTTCATAAAGTATTCATTTAATCATAAAACCCATGCGCTATTTTGTTAACAATTGTGTATAGAACATATAATAAAATACAATTCTTTTTAACTTGGTTATTTAACGACGCTGTATCAACTACGAGGTTATTCACTGAATCAGTAAAGAATCTAAGTATTTATATGGATAAAAGTTTAAATTGGAACATTCAAGTTGCAGAAACCTGCAAAAAAGTAGTCTCATTAATCCACTCGTTTAGACGATTGAAGAATTTTCTACCCTTTTCCATGAAAAAAAATGTTAGTGCAAACACTCGTGATGCCCCACTTCGATTACTGTGATATTCAGTTTACTGACCTAAGCGTTACTTCGGCGCAGAGACTACAACGTGTTCATGATATGTGCGTCCGTTTCGTCTGCAATAATCGCCGGGCTGATCACGTAACACCATCCCTCGAAATGTTGTCCTGGCTCCGTCTAGAAGATCGTAGGAAAATCCACTGTCTTTCCCTTCTCTTTCACATATTGCATTTCTCCACTCCTGTCTATCTTGCGTCTCGTTTTCAAAATTTATCCACCCATCATAACCTAGACACACGATCACAACACTCCTCAACATTATCCATTCCCTCTCACCGAACATCCTCACATTCATCTTCTTTCACTGTGGCTGTTCCTAGACTTTGGAATTCCCTACCGAGTAATGTCAGGGACTGTCAGACATCAAACCAATTTGAGAATAGGCTAACGAAATATTTTTCTAACAATTCTTGTTAACAATAGCTGTTTCAGGTTTCTCAGTGTTTAATGGTTATATCGACCCTCCCAAATACTAACATTATAACTCAATTTTTTATGGTTTTGAGTTATGCTAGTTAATATGGTCTTAAAATGTTTCTTTTTCTTCCAGTACTATAATTATAGCTCTAAACCTTCCCAATCGTATGTAAAATCTTATTGTTACTACCTGTATACACTGATTTACACGGTCATTTTAAAACTTCATTTGCTTCTCCTGAAAAATGGAAGAAAGTGAGTTACAATGTTAATACTTGTGAGGGTCGAAATATATCACAGATAAATATCTAAATTATCTCATTATTATTATTATTATTATTATTATTATTATTATTATTATTATTATTATTATAACTATTTCTTACCAATGTTTATTATTGTCACTCTAACATTACTTATCCAACTTTCATTATTTACTTTCCTGTTGTTTTATGGTCTAGATATTAATGTAATAACTATGTAAGCAATTGTATTCAATTAGAATTAGAGTCTGGCTGGGCGGAAGAGAAGGCCTACTGGCCTTAGTTCTGCCAGATTAAATAAATAAATAAATAAATAAATAATTAAATAAATAAATAATAATAACAATAACAATAACAATAATAATAATAATAATAATAATAATAATAATAATAATAATAAGAATAATTATTATTATTATTATTTAGCGTCGATGGGATTGATGATAGCGAGATGAGGCCGAGGATTCGCCATAGATTACCTAACATTTGCCTTATGGTTGGGGAAAACCTCGGAAAAAACCAACCAAGTAATCAGCCCAAGCGGGAATCGAACCCGCGCCCGAACGCAACTCCGGATCGGCAGGCAAGCGCCTTAGCTACGCCGGTAGCAACTGAAATACAATAATATTGCAACTGAGACGAATCGAATGTGAGATATGGGAACGGATGTTGGATCTCTGAGTTATATATTACGAAAGTAGTGAACAAAATCTATCAAAACTATCGTGACGGGAAAAAGTTTGAGCAATAGAATGCAAAGTATTGTTTGTAACTGCTTATATTCTTCTGAAGTGTTGTGGAAGAAAGTAACATCCCGGATATGTTCTCAGGAAGCTGCGTATAATCTGGAGTTGGTATCACGATACATATCCAGGAAATTATATTGTATACAGGGTGTTTATAAGACTTTTTTACAAAGTTTTTTGGATGGTGGAAGGAATAAGGAGGAACGTCAGAAGCGTATACAGGTGCTCACGCCACACTGCAAATTAAGAATGGTAACAGAATTCAAACAGCAGCCAAACACAAAAAATTGGGAATGTCTAATTAAACAATACTAATATCCAGGGAACGGATTTATATGGACTAAAAATATATGAAATATGTAAATATATATGTAGTTATTTTTACCAAAATATGGAATTAAATATGGATTTTTACCAAAATATGGAATTAAATATGGACTTAAAATTATAAAAAAATGACTATGTACGTTAAATATTGGTACATTTTAATCAAACTAAACAAAAAATATAATGGACGTACCTTATCTTCCAATGTAGTTTCAACAAAACACAATTTTTATTGTCTGTTACCATAACAATAGGTTACAAACATTTCTTTCAAGTGCTGAAAAGTAAATCTTCTTCTATTGTCTCTGAGGATAGATTTATACTGACTAAAAGAGCGTTCGACGTCACAAGAAGTAACTGGTACATAATTCAATTTCACAATGTCTGCTGGGGATAAGTCCAAGTTAATCTTCACTGTTGATTCACCACTCATCACAGCAACAATCTTTTGTAGTTCTTCATATCCAGGGTTTTTTGAAAGTACAGTGTCCACCTTAGCTCTTACTGCATCTGCAACTTTACCTCTACCACGATTCAGTTGTTCCACAGTACTATTTATAATTTCAAAACTTTCAGATAGTGAAAGGTGCCTATTTTGGAGACTTTTGAGCGTTTTTATGATGCATGAAAATGTATGCTGAATGTGAGCTAAGTCATTCTTCACACTTATGTCACAGGTAACTGTTTTCGCAGTATCAATTGAGACTGCATCTTCAGAGTCCAATGCAAGGAGAACATTGTTAATAGAGTCTATATGTTCGGCATAATATTCAACTGCTTCTAGCCATGTACCCCATCTAGTTAAAATTGGCTTTGGTGGCAATGGAATTTCAGGGTACATTTCTTTCAACACGTTAACTCTACTGGGAGCTTTGAGAAATACTTTTTTCACTGATGAAATCAACAAATCTACTTTAGGGAAATTGTCTCTGACCACTTCTGCCACACGATGAAATGCATGCGCCACACAAGTAAAATGAGTCAATTTAGGATATACAACAGATAATGCTTGTCCAGCTTTGACCATATAAGGGGCAGCATCGCTAATAAAGAATAACACATTATCGTACATAATACCCTTTGGCCACAGGATACCCATAGCTTCGTTGAACAGTTTAACTATAGTTTTGTTATTGCACTTTTCTAGAACATCACAATGTAAAAGAATTCGTTCAGAATATTGTTCACTTAACAAACCGATAACTACATTACCAACAAGTCTACCTTCTTTGTCGGGAGTCTCATCAATGGAAACCCAAATTGAACTATCTTTAATTTCATCTCTTATCTTCTGTATTGTCTCATCGTAGATGGATGGAGCATACGTCTTCCTAAGTGTTGACTCATCCGGGATTGTATGTTGAGTATATTTTTCAAGGAATTCCCTGAAGACCTTATTCTTTAGTTTGTAGAGAGGAATATCAGCAGAGATGAGAGAACGGCACAGGTCGATGTTAAACTCAGATCTTACATTCGATGTTGTTGGTTGTGTTAAAAACAATTGTCTCTGCTTGGAATTTAGTTGTTTGTTGGCCTGATGTTTACTAGTTGTAATGTGTTGTTGCACCAGGAACTTTTGTGTAGATGATACTGCACACTGACACAAATTACAAAATAATATTTTATTGTCAGTTGATAAACCATCTTCTTTAAATTCTGAAATGTAACTTGTTAGTTTTGATTTTAAATTGACTGAATGACGTACTTTTGGCATATTTACCGTCTTTATAGTATGATTTACAAAACTGAACCTATGTGTACTCTGACTGGCATTTAACTGTTGAGCTGCACAACTGAAGTCTGTTAAAAATTTTAAATTAAATTAATACAGTTTTGTAACTTACTTTCCCATTGTTGATAGGACTGCTAATTTTCAAATAACTCTGATGTTAAAGGGATTACTGAACATGTGTTTAAATCTCTATTGTTGAAATGTATTTTTAAAAGATAATGGAATTTTGTTTTGTTTTATTGTTAAACCTAATATAATATGGACTGTTTTATATGAAATATGGAAAATATATGGAAATTAACGAAAATATGTACTAAACTCTAAAATATGGAAAAATATGGAAAATAAAAGTAGGATTTTTCAACCCTACACATTGTGAAACATAAAGATAATGCAAAATATAAATTATATTAGCTTTATAAGTAAATATGTATTTACATATAAATCCTTTCCCTGCTAATATCATACCTGACCTGCCATGGAAATCAGCTGTAGCGCCTTTCAGGTTAATAACAGGTCACGACTGCCTTGCAAAATCAATATTTTCCCTTCACAGAAATGCATCTTATGCAACCATCCGAAGGAAGAAATGAACTTCATCTGAACAACTGCATCGCTGTCAAACAGGACAATTCTAAGACTTCAACGTATTGGATAGGAAGACTGCTAGTGACTTCAGTGTTAGGTGCAGCACATTAAACAACAACAAATACAAAAACAAGAACAAATACAACAAAATCCATACAGCAACAAAGAACAACAACAGGAACAAAAACAGTAACAACAGAAACAACAAAAAACAAAACAAACCGACAACAAAAAACAAAACAAAGAATCAATAGAACAAAACAAAACATATCAACAACACAAAACAAAACAAGCAACAACACAAAACAAAACAAGCAACAACACAAAACAAAACAAACAAAGCAACAACAGGAAACAATAAAACAAAGCAACAACAAGGAACAAAATAAAAACAAAACAACAAAAAATAAAGCAACGACAAAAACAGAAGAAAACAAAGCAACGACAAAAAAAACAAATCAAAACGACGACAAAAACTATACAAAGCAACAACATAAAACAAAACAAAGGAACAAGAAGAAACCACAACAAGAAACAAAACAAAGCAACAACAAAAATCAAAACAAAGCAACAACAATAAAATAAAACGAAGCAACGACAAAAAACAAAAACGCAACAACAAAGAAACAAAACAAAGCAACAAAAATACAAAAAAGCAACAGCAAAAAACAAAAACAAAGCAGCAACAAAAAAGAAAACAGAGCAGCAACAAAAAAGAAAACAAAACAACAAAAACAAAACAAAGCAAGAGCAAAAACAAAACAAAGCAACAACAAAAACAAAACAAAACAAAAACATAACAAATCAACAACAAAAATCAAAACAAAATAATGCAATAATAAAAGAAATGCAGCAACAAAAAGAAGCGCAAAAGACAATGAAACAAAAACACATTTGTGGTGGACAGGGTCTCAAGTGGTGCTTTCCTCGATGTTCTCCCGTTTCCCCAGTATAGACATAGACATCAATCCTTCAATATCTGTCCATTCCATTATTCATATTAATCACCATTTCTCCTATCATCGGTCGTCGAGGCTGGTCCAGTAGTTGACTGCATGTACCCTATATACACAGCGTATACATTAGCCCCTTGCTGTTGAGAATACGTGTTAGCTTGACGTTAGTACAAAGGACCATAGAATGGTCAGAGCTAGGTTGTCATGACTACCACATTGGGAACGAAGATAACGGCATTCAAGTCAGAGTTTTTCTCCATCTCTCATCAACATAATATCCTGCGGTTCTCTCACAGTGGAAGTTATAGTTTAGTCAAGCACGGACTTCGGTTTAATGATCCCACCAAGTCTGTTACTGACGCTTCCAGAGAAACTGAGTGGGGGCAAGTCAAAACTCTGAAAGAATATAACTCCTAAGGGACTTCATTAAGAACTAATTTTGACGAAAGATTGTTCATTATGCAAGGCAATTAAGCATAAAAAGATAAACATCTCTTCCTCTTTTGTTGAACGTTGTGATGCGCTTCACTTCACAGGTGCCTACACGGTGTTTCATAACCTTGAACATATTTTTAACACAGAAAATCCCATCAACTTCTTTCTTATCCTTTCTCCTTCATTTAATGTGAAGTATTGTTGCGATTCTATCTCTATTGTTATTTGTTATAAATGGCTTGTATTCATTTTTAACCCCTCTAACCATATTATTGTTATGCACTCCTTGTTCCATATGAAAGAATTTCTACCACTTGGTCTAAAAAAGAATCTTATTCAGACGCTTGTAATGCCCCATTTTGATTATTGCGATTCCTTGCTAACTAATGTAAGTTCACTCTTAGCTGAGAGACTACAACGTGTTCATAATGTGTGCATACGATTCATCTGCAATACTCGTAAATATGACCATATTAACACCTTCCCTCCAGTTACTTTCATGGGTGCGTCTGAAGGAACGAAGAACAATACATTCACTGTCTCTTCTGTTTAGAATCATGAATACTTCTACTCCGAATTATCTGTTGTATGACATAACACCTAAGGCTACCATCAGACCAGGAAGATAGTTTCGTGTTCACAGAAATATCGTTGGTTGTTTGGTTTCTAATGTGGAGTCTCGTTCAGCAATAAAATCATTAGCGATCTAGCTTTCCAATATTTACAGTACATTTATGATATTTTATTTTTCCCAGAAATATAACCCTTTTATATGCAATGCAGTGAAATATATTTTACTATACTGTATTGTAGTGAAATGTATTCTACTGTATTGCGTTGCAGTGCAATGTTGTATTGTGATACAATATATTGTATTGTATTGTGCAAAGTTTTGTACTGTTTTCTATTGTAATGCAATGTACTGTATTGTATTGCAGAGCAATGTTGTATAGTAATGCAATATATTGTATTGCATTGTGCTGTGATGCAATATAGTGTACAATTTTTTATTGTAATGAAATGTATTGTATTGTATTACAATGTATTGTATTGTAGTGCAGTGCTGTATTGTAATGCAATATATTGTATTGCATTGTACTGTGATGCAATATAGTGTACAATTTTTTATTGTAATGAAATGTATTGTATTGTATTGTAATGCAATGCTGTATTGTAATGCAATATATTGTATTGCATTGTACTGTGATGCAATATAGTGTACAATTTTTTATTGTAATGAAGTGTATTGTATTGTATTACAATGTACTGTATTGTATTGCAGAGCAATGTTGTATAGTAATGCAATGTATTGTATTTTTTTTAAATTTATTTATTTTATGTCGCTTTAACTTAGGAAGTCATATCGCGACAATACGTACATAAACAATTCTTACAGTTTACATTAGTTTACTGTATTACAATAATCATTTAGATACATTTGTAAATGTTGATAGCTTTCAGAAATTTAATTAAGTTTGAACTGAATGATGGGTTGTTTAGAACTGTTGATAAGTCTTTTGGTATATGGAATTGATCTCGATGAAGGTGATATAGTGGACATTCAGAAATTAAATGTCGTACAGAGATCCTAATGTGGCAATTGGTGCATGTTGAAGGAGTTCTGTCTAGAAGATAAGAAATATATTGTATTGAATTGTACTGTGATGAAATATAGTATACAATTTTTTATTTTAATGAAATGTATTGTATTACAATGGATTGCATTGTATTGTAGTGCAATGCTGTATTGTAATACAATATATTGTATTGCATTGTACTGTGATGCAATATAATGTACAAATTTTTATTGTAATGAAATGTATTGTATTGTATTAGAATGTATTGTATTGTATTGTATTGCAGTGCAATGTTGTTTTGTAATGCAATGTACTGTATTGTATTTTATTGTGATGCAATATATTGTACTATATTGTATTGTGCTGCAATGTATTGTACCGTTTTGTATTATAATGCAATGTATTGTATTGTATTGTGATGAAATGTATTTTACTGTATTATATTCTGATTCAATGCATTGTACTGTTTTGTATTGTGATGCAATGTATTGTACTGTTTTGTATTGTGATGCAATGTATTGTGCTGTTTTGTACTGTGATGCAATATACTGTATTATATTGTGATGAAGTATATTGTACTGTATTATATTGTGATGCAATTTATTGTAATCTAATGTACTGTGTTGTAATATAAAGTATTGTATTGTAATGCAATATATTTTATTGTAATGTACTGTATTGCAATATTATGTACTGTATTTCAATGTATTGTATTGTACTGTAAAATATCTTATTGTAATGTATTGTATTGCAATATTATGTTCTGTATTTCAATGTATTGTATTGTACTGTAAAATATTGCATTGTAATGCAATGTAAGACATTGTGCTTTAATAATAAGGCATTGTAATGTCCAGCGCCATGGCGTCGTGGTCTAAGGCAGAGATTCTCAGCTAGGGGACCGCGGCTGTCTCTGAGCCGAAGAGCAGTTAATGGTGGTCCGCGAATCAAAAAAATATAACAGTAACAATTTTTAAAAACCTTTATGAAAATTTAAACATCAAACTTTTCTGCATTAAATAAAAACAAAATTAAATTATTCTCTTTTTAAATTGATACTATTTACGAAGTTTACCCTTTCCCCTTCGTCTAACAAGAGCAACATGTTTTCATTAGAATACAATGAAAGAAGGAATGACGATAAAATAAATTTATCTGCTTTTTGTTTATTTTTGGAATCAATTAGAAAAGCTGTCGCGATCTATAAACAAATACGTACACACGCCGATATCCGTCTCTGTCTCTTTGTCTCTGTGTCTCTGTCTCTCAGTCTGTCTCTGTCTCCGTATTTCTGTCTCTCTGTCTGTCTCTGTCTCTCTCTGTCTCTGTGTCTCTGTCTGTGTCTCTGTCTCTGTCTCCGTATCTCTGTCTCTCTGTCTGTCTGTGTCTCTCTCTGTCTGTGTCTCTGTGTCTCTGTCTCTTTGTCTCTGTGTCTGTCTCTGTCTCTCTCTGTCTCTGTCTCTGTCTCCGTATCTCTGTCTCTCTGTCTCTGTCTCTCTCTGTCTCTGTCTCTGTCTCCGTATCTCTGTCTCTCTGTCTGTCTCTGTCTCTCTCTCTGTTCGATTTCGTCTTACTTCAAACTAGATGGTTCAGAATTGATTCTAAATTTTCCACCAGAGGCAGGGGGTCGCACTAAAATAATCTGAAGAAAAGAGGAGCCGCATCATCAAAACGGTTGAGAGGCACTGTTGTAAGGCATCATGCCTAAGACTCGTGTTACGGTTCGAGTCCTCGTGAAGAAGGAATTGTTTCATGAAATTTCGGCCAGTATGGTACCAGTGCCCATCCAGCATCGTAATGAATTTTTGAAGCTACGATAGGCAGCGAAATCTGGTTACGAAAACCAGCTATAACGTCTGAGGGGATCGTCCTGTTGACCATACGATACCTTCGTACTGGTTGGATGATCGTTCACCTCTGCTGAGGCATGTGCACGTGAGGCCTTGGCCCTTCATGGATTGTAGCGCCACGGATAGTTTATCTATTTATTTATTGTTTTGCTAATAATTATAACATAGGCCTAACATATATTATATATAGAAAAACGTTAGCTTGCCCCTGAAAGAGGTGAACTCGTGCTCAGGGGCGGAATCCTGAATTGAAATTAATAGCTATACAATACAATTTGTCTTATGTCTACTATGCAATTGTATTATATAAATTTAAATTTACAATTTTTCAATTTTTATAAAATCCATACATAACTTTTTAAATTGAATTGGTCATTGCTAAAAGGCCCTTTCTCCGTATTTTTGCAAAAATGAGTTAACTACAGATTCAACATCCTTACACATAAATACACAATCTGTACTAAAAGGACTTTCCTCAAGCCTTCATACACGCACAGTTGAGCGTTTCATTTTTCGTGTCATGCTAAAATGCCCTTACTCCAGGATAGCGGGCCTTCTAGCTGTGAACTTGTCATTTAGCGGTGTTTCCATCTGATGACAAACCTTTATACTTACTATACTATCAGCTATCTTCATTGTTTGAAGCGGTCTGTTTATTCTGCTCTGATCTTTATTTGTGTTTTAATACAAATTATTATATTATACGTAATTTCGGCTAATTAAAATGGAGACTGAGAGTTTGAAAAGCAAAAAGAGACGTAGTGATACTTGCAGTTGGAAACGAAATATATTAAAGAAAGCCAAAGTTAAAGGCACTGAACATGTGACTTACTCTGGAGAATTGGTGGCTGAAAGACGAACTGGTGAGGATTGTAGGTAAGTTCAGAATATTTACACTGAATCACTGACGTAAATGAATATTGCATAAAAATGTTATTTCCTTAGGCCACAAAAATCTTTATAGGCTATATAAAATATTTACGCATGCACAAAAATAAAGTCATTCATTAACTGGTGGCCCATGTTTTACAAAAGAGGAGGTCTTTCTGTAGAATCTTATGGTAGAAAGGTACCTCGGTGTTCGAAGTTGTCATTCGCCCCTGCGAGTTATTATGAATATATGTACAATGCCACTCTTCCTCATATTGTTTCAACATCCAAGTTCATTGATGGTTGTATTAGGCATACCTTTGCTCTTTGTCTACCTGGAATTGAAAACATAGTCCTTCCCTAACGTCCTACTTATGATGAATTGATTGCAATCAACCCAGACAAAATGCAGGATATCAGGAAAATTCTATGCTACATTCCCCATGAACAGTTACCTTATTATGAGAAAGTTGTAAATTCTCCACTAGCAGAACATAGAGAAAATACAGAATGAAATCGTCAAGTTAGATTTAAAACAAGGGCCTAAAACTTTGTAATACGTAATTAAAATATATTTTAAGAAGAGAAATATACTTTTAACTTGAAATAATGGTAGTTTATTTAATTTACAATCCTGTATTTTATTACAGTATTCCATTTTTAACCAAATGTGAAATTATTTTAAGTTCACTGCTAAAAGGCCCTTAAATTTGAATTTTTAATTAATAATATTATACAAACTACATATGACAACAAAATAAAAATTGTGCTTCCAGAAAGCACAAATATACCTTTATGATGGACAGTCACCACATTGCTCTACGAAGATTAGTATTTCTTAAAAACAGTTTTTTTCGATTTATTCAGAACTAACATTTTTGGACAAAGGGCCTTCTAGCAATGACCAATTTAATTTAATACTAGAACTATTGGAATTGACAAGATTAGGATATTTAAATATAAATTTGTTATTGTAATTGTAATGTTATTGTAATGTAATACAGTAAAATCTCCCTAAAACGAAAGGCGATCTTTCCAGAATTTTTTTTTTTTTCCATTTTCATAGGTTTTCGTTTTACAAAGGGTTGAGTATTGGCAAAACTAAGAATAGACTACTGCAATATGGTCACTGTAGGAAGAACACAATGAAGAAATAATTTGAAAGAAAAGTTACTGAAGTACATGTAAAGTGAATTTTATTTTCATAATTATTAACTTACGTAATTGCAGCCTCTCTCCCTCCCTCTCTCCGCGCCCTAGTTTCTTGGCCCCCACATCTCTTTTGAAGTGCACTTCGCGACTTTTTTTTGAAGGGAACGTTGTAGGATTTCCTTCGCGTCCTACATCAATTCAGAATGTAAATTGCGCCCTGATTCAAGGGTTGTGTAACTGAAGTTTGTGTTTGATGGAAAATACATAAACTTCACGTTAGACAAATCAATCCTTGGATGGCAGGTAGCATTGTCTAAAAACAGTATGACCTTACGACCTTAACGTTTCATTGTTCCATTAAAATTATGATAAAACTGGCCATCTAGGCTTCTTTATTAAATCTCACAGTTTTACTTTATTCGCACTGTTATTTAACACTGTATTGGCATATTAACACAAAACTCAGAATAAATAAACGGAAATGTGAAACTAAATTGACACTACACCACACTATTCACAGTTTTATTATACTCGCATTGTCCTTTATCACTGTATTGGCTTGTTGGCACAAAACTGAGAATAAATGAACGAAAATGCAAGAGGGTTGCAAGAAGTAACAGTACAGGAGGTGAGTAACCTGCCCGGGTTCTTGAGAATAAGAACAGAATAGTGACATGGATAAATATATAATAGAATGTGAAACTGCGGTCAGCAACATCTGGCGGCAGGGGGCTGAAATAAGATTATCAGCGCCCAACGTCGTAGGTGGTGAACATTAGAACTACGTGTTGGGTACATTACCCAGAGTTCTCTATTTATCCATTCGAGATATTGCTCGAAGAGACAAGATGGCAGACAGAAACTTGCTAATAAGTGAACATAAAGTGATACTACGTGTGTATAAGCTGCGTATGTTAAACAGTGATGTTTATGGACGTTGTAAAAATAGTGTTGTTGAATGTATTGTAAAGTAATAGTAATATAATAAATTGATCTAAGTAGTTCTTGCAGACTTTTCCATTGCGCTCTACAACAAATACCCAAAGAATAAAATCCCAATTATCTAACCTTTTGCTTTATTTTTTGTCTCTGTCTGGTTACATTTTAATCGGGTAGTGTAAAATAGATCGTCTCTTTTATCATCCTGTTGGCTCCGGTAAGAATTTCAGTAGAAGATGCTGTGAGGAATAAAAATGTAAATGTTTTTATTTTAAATTGGGTTAGTTTTGAATATCGATGAGGGTGGGAGGAATTACTTTCTGCACAGTTTAACATTTTCGTTACCAGGTGCGCTGATAAATTCATGGAGTAATTAGTTACTCTATTCGCTACTTGGTGCGCTGCTAGATGTAATAACACCCCTCCTCACAACAGGTGGAAGCAAGATCAATTTCTACAACAGCGCCTCTAGTATGTGTTACGGGAAACTCAGTAAGTTTCGCATCCTATTATATAGTGACATGGTTAGAGAAGCTTCACCCCAACTCCTGACAACGAATAGCGAAAGTCTTCCAAATCATTGCACGTACAGTCACACAAAAATATTATATCATGTTTCGTACAGTATTATCGCAAAATTAAAAATAGTTTGAAAGAATTTAGCAACAGTTACGCTTAAAATTATCCGTTTTAGTCAGAATTTTTTACCTAAATAGTGCCCAAAAATGATTTCGTTTTCGAGTTAGGCAGTTTTCCGTTTTGAAGTATTATTTTACATAGGAAATCATTCTGTTCCCAAATTTATTTTTCGTTTGTGCAGGTTTGCTTTTTACACAGGGTACGTTTTAGCAAGGTTTTACTGCATAGTACATTGCTTTGTATGCGTAAGTGCGTGCGAGAAAAGTGTGTATTTACATCAAAGGAACGACTGACGGGTATGTTATATTTCCTCTCCCATCTTTCATTAAGTTTTTTCTTTAAATTTCTTGGTAACTTGTTCTTCCTCCGGTAATGAAAAGCAGACAGACCACTTACTGCTTTTTATTGTTATGGAACTGAGTGCTTGCCTGCTGTTTAAAAATACATACATAAAAATTACACCAGTCCGTTCTTCATAGTCTACAAAGTATATTGAAATAAGCATCTTCTCGCTGGAGATATGAGTTATGAATATTTCATTATCTGGATGAGGAGCGCAAGACTTGGCTGACAGAGAAGACAATGCTGGAAACACACCGAGCAGACATTTTACCTCTGCAGTCCAAACCAGTGTTCAGGGTGTAAATTTGTATCAAAAATATAAACTTCATTCTTGATTACACACTTTTAACACTAGCATATAAATAACACCCGATGTACAGAACACATACTACAAAATACACCTCAACACAAAAACAAGATAAACAGATACAACCTGACAGGTGTTTGGTTAACATGTAATAGTTTCAATGGCTTCTATTCGGACAGACTGGGAGATCTTTCGAAACACGATGCAACAAAAACATCACAGCCATAATCAAATCACACAATACTTCCACCTATGCAAAACACATCAACGCCAACCACAACTACAGCAACATAGAAACAGACATGGACATTCTACACATTGAACCGAAATGCAAGAAGCTGAACACACCAGAACAAAGCTGAAAGTTGGAATTTATAAAACAGTTATATTACCAGTTGTTCTGTATAGTACATAGGCCTAACATTTCAAATTTATAAGTATGAATAAAACACATTTTAAACTAGGCCTAAACTAACCTTATTTGAAAACTTTCCACAATTCTGATGTCATGTCTTTTGTTTGTTTTTTCCATGTTACGCAATTTACTTTTAGGAGAATTATGTCCTTGAAGAAGGCATGACTTGACATATTTTGTGAGGTCAAAGGACGTTAATGGAGGTGTTGGAAAGAGTGGGTGAAGAAAGAATGATGCTGAAACTGATCAGGAAGAGGAAAAGGAATTGGTTGTGTCACTGACTGAGAAGAAACTGCCTACTGAAGGATGCACTGGAAGGAAAGATGAACGGGAGAAGAGTTCGGGGTAGAAGGCATGACTTGACATATTTTGTGAGGTCAAAGGACGTTAATGGAGGTCTAAAAATCCTAATAAAGAGTAGATTTCTAAAAGTATTAACAAGTAGAGCTGCCCTCTCCGGTGTCATTATTAGGTTCATTTGGGAAAAACCTCTGGAAGATATTGGAATGGTGTTGAAAATGCTCTTGAACTCCAAAATGTTTTTAGAAACTACCTCTGGTAGTTCGTTGTAGAAGTAACATTAGACCGTTCGTAGATAGCTGCAGTGACTTGACTTCAAACTACAGTACAGCAAAAATATAGATAAACGAGGTACTACGTTATGCAGTACAAAATATGAATGATTGTATCGTGGACCATAGTTGTGTTCCAGGACCATAGTTATGGGAAATGACAGTACTCGTTTTGGTTTCTGCAGGTCATTTGTTAGAGTCAAGTACAGTAGTACATTTTGACAACTTCGGATCATCAAGAGAAAGAAGTCTTCTTGCTATGGTATTTTTAGGCATTCATAAAAGTTGCATGGGAAATTGCTGGCTCAGTAACTTTTTCTGTGAAGATCAGCACCACAGAATTTAAGACAATATACGGCGTCAGCAACCACGACAAGCGTTAGGCCAACTATCGATATTAAATCGAGGGTCGAGAAGAACGAAAATAGTATCGATCGAACGTATTTAACTTATCGGAAACTAGGAATCTATATGTCACTTGTCCACACCTGTGGAGTAACGGACAGCGCGTCTGGCCGCGAAACCAGGTGGCCCGGGTTCGATTCCCGGTCGGGGCAAGTTACCTGGTTGAGGTTTTTTCCGGGGTTTTCCCTCAACCCAATATGACAAATGCTGGGTAACTTTCGGTGCTGGACCCCGGACTCATTTCACCGGCATTATCACCTTCATCTCATTCAGACGCTAAATATCCTAAGCTGTTGATAAAGTGTCGTAAAGTAACCTACTAAAATAAAAAAAAATATATATATGACTTGAGGCTTTATCGGCGTTTGATATAGAACAACTCTTCTCGGGTTCTCAGCCAGGTGAGTTGGAGATTAGCTTCCAAGCTTTCGACGGCTAGCTCTGCCCTTCGTCCCTGAAGAAGATTGCAGAGCTAGCCGTCGAAAGCTTGGAAGCTAATCTCCAACTCGCCTGGCTGAGAACCAGAGAAGAGTTATTCTAAAAAAATATATGTCACTTAGTTCTTAGTTCTGCCAAGTAAAGCGCTGATAACGGTAGAGCGAAATTGAAACACGCAAAGTCTTGAAATATAAATGTTAACGAAATTACGTTCCTAAATAACCTTTTAAAAATAAAAAAAATCATATACCTCCAGTGAAAAGGTACCGAAATGCCGTTCCGGAACGTTCTGACTGCAAAAATGTCGTGGTCTGACAGATCTGAATCTCACAGAGTTAGTTGAAGGAGGCGTGTTCATGAACTCAGACAAATTGATCCGGGTTGCAGTGTGATCTGTTACACTTTGCTGTAATTCACAAGATATTAGGAGAAAGCAGGAAATGCTGGGAAATCAGAGTTTCATATTTTATGATAAGTACCCTTTCCCAACCAACCCCACGATTCTCATTTAGAAGTTCTCCCAAATGCGAACAAAATAAAATAATAAATTGTAACGGTTTCCGTGAGCCTCTGCAATTCCTGTAGTTACAGAAGCTAAAAGTACACTGATATAGATTGCGGGTGGGGCGGGACTGTCTAGATTCAGGCGATTATGGTCCAGCATCGTTACTGAAATGACAATTTGTTTTCCTCTTGCTGTGGTCATAAATTTCTCTCTGGTCGTTAAAAAACTCTCAGCTTTATAGTCTGCGTTTTCTTTGTTCCCTTTGCCCTTCCATCCTCACTTTCCGAATGTCTTTATTTTTTCCTTACTGCTCCCCTTACTCCAATTCTTACTTCTTTACTATGATTCCAGCGACGATTAGAAGGAAGAATAATAATGTATTGTGGGTATTACTACCAATACTACTGCTACTTGTGCTATTATTACTATTACTATTACTATTATTGTGGAGACGAGGAAAATGTATGTATGCATTTATTCACACTGCAATGGGTATATGCCCGGTGGCAGTGGTAACTAATTACACTCAATAATGACAATAATAAACTTATTAATTAAAATACAATTAATAATATTAATAATTAATACTAACAATAATTTATAATAATAAATATCCTAAATTAAATGAAGCACGATCGCTTAAAATAACATTTAAAATAAATCTAATTTGTATCTTAAACCTAAGTTCGAACTAAAACCCACGAGTATGATATGTTCATATCTGCACAAGTACCTTTCAAATTACACTCATTTCGCTGTCAACTCACTCATTGCACTGGAACTACGACACATTTCACTGATTCTATCCTGATTTCACTAACACTTCAAAAACATTTCACTGTTCAAATACTTTGCACTGCCACTATAAATTATAAAGCTTCACTGACAGGAACACGTTTCACTTACAAAATGATAAATAAATAAAAAGGATGACAAGAGCGACATTGATTGCGACGAGAGAAGTATGGCGACGATAAAATTATAACGAAGTACGAAAATTAGGAAAATAGACAAACTGTAAAAACGGACAATATTATTGAAGAGAACGAAACTATAGCTGCGAAGAAAATTATGGCGATGACAAAAGAAGTTGACAGCGGAGATGATGATAATGATAACAATAATAATAATAATAATAATAATAATAATAATAATAATAATAATAATAATAACAGTAACAATAACAAAATCAATTATAATGACGATAATAATAATAATAATAATAATAATAATAATAATAATAATAATAAACTTTGCTCTAGAGCAGTGGTCCTCAGCACTCGCTAAAATGGGTAGAGTGCAAGGAGTGCAACAAAATATGCTCCATCGTGCAGAAGGGTTAGGGAGCCAGCATTCCCGCCAGCAGCCACGGATGCACGCTGGTGCTGTAAGGGACCTGCGGGTAAGTGACACTAACCTGTGAGTGCAGTATGCTGATGACCTGTGCCCTAGAATATGCCATTAGGAAAGTCCAGTATAATAGAGATGGTTTGGAATTGAAGGGATTACATCAGCTTCTTGTCTATGCGGATGACGTGAATATGTTAGGAGGAAATCTGCAAACGATTAGAGAAAATACTTGAATTTTATTTGAAGCAAGTAAAGGATCACCAAGGCATGGCGCGTCCTCAGGTTGCGGATCGAGGAGACGGCCTCCAGGTATGGAGGGTAGCTGCGAATATATTGAATAAGCAGTCGCGGACAGCCGATGAGGGGTGGTTCTTGAGCTTGGAGGTTGGGCGAAGGGCTAACAACCCATCACCGTAAAAAAACAGCTTGTTACGAAACCTTCAAATAAGCCTCGGAATGGGTATAAAACAATTATATTACCGGTTGTTCTTTATGGTTGTGAAACTTGGAATCTCACTTTGAGAGAGGAACATCGGTTAAGGGTATTTAAGAATAAGGTGCTTAGGAAAATATTTGGGGCTAAGAGGGATGAAGTTACAGGAGAATGGAGAAAGTTACACAACACAGAACTGCACGCATTGTATTCTTCACCTGACATAATTAGGAACATTAAATCCAGACGTTTGAGATGGGCAGGGCGTGTAGCACGTATGGGCGAATCCAGAAATATATATAGAGTGTTAGTTGGGAGGCCGGAGGGGAAAAAGACCTTTGGGGAGCCGAGACGTAGATGGGAGGATAATATTAAAATTAATTTGAGGAAGTTGGGCTATGATGATAGAGACTGGATTAATCTTGCTCAGGATAGGGACCAATGGCGGGCTTATGTGAGGGCGGCAATGAACCTCCGGGTTCCTTAAAAGCCAGTAAGTAAGTAATAATAATGATGATAATAGTAATGATGCTACAATCGTAACACAATTCCCGTGTCTTCAGCGCCATCAGCAAAATGAAACCCAGTCAACATAAATGTTGGCCAGCATTGCTTGTTGTGTTCTTACATTCACACGGTAGAAACATAAGAACGTCCTGAATGGGATCACGTTGCTACGGAAACAAATTCCAGCACTTTCGCACTCTTATCCTGAGGATGTACCACAGAGCGAACCGAGCTGAGAACGCTGTGAGTAGAGATTAAAGAATTACTTCGCTTAGCCGTACTGGTGCACAGCTTACACGTCTCGGGAGCGGGCGGTGAGTTTATTCTTCAAATACACAGCAGTGAAGTGGGAAGGGAATCTCACAACAGCTTACGAGATATAAATACTGGTTTTCTTTTTATTATTTAGCAAATTACATGCGAAAACAAATTTTATATAAATGGAGAACATTTTTTTTTACCCAAATAGTTGCTTGAAACATTTCAAAAATGTCATTTTGTATACCGAAAGCAATAACTAAGAGAAAATAGAATATTGCTGCGTCATCTGCTGAGGACAATGTCGTAATAAAATGTAAAAAAGAGAAGGGCGTTAGAACGTACATACATACATTCGTACATGCATTTATTTACACTGCAAGTGGGCAAGCACCCGGTGGCAGTGGTATACACAATATAAACAATACACAATAAAATTACAATACAATTATACAATACAAATACAATTATACAATACGCTATACAATTATATACACAATACAATAAGAATACACAATACAATTGAACACAATAATTACAATTACTAATAGTACATAAAGTAACCTAATTAATAAGTGAACCTAATTTTACAATACAACCTACATAATTATGTATAGGCCCTACATAAGTTTCAATAGTCTTTCACTTTACTCTCATCTCATTCCCTGTAGTGGCAGTATGACGCATTTCACTGACACTTTAGCACACATTTCACTGACACTCTGTAACACATTTCACTGACACTATAGAACACATTTCATTGACACTATAAATTATCACTGATCGGAACTGTTCACTGCACTGTAAAACCATAACTTCACTGACTCACCTCGCTTCACTGATACAACAGTTCAAATAAGTCAAATAATTACATCCTTATGCATACTTATAAACAGAACTACATTTAAGCTAAACATTTCTAGTCTAAGACCCTCTTAGACGCTGTTTTTAAATAAATTACAATTCAAACCAAGGGAGTAACACGTCAGGCTAAATAAACACATGTCACCTTAAAAATTAAATGTTAAATGTCACCTTAATTTTAATTTACACTTTATACACAACTTTTTAAGTTATTCTTGAATCTCCTTAAGGAAGGACAGCCCTCAAAGACCGCTGCAGGTAGGTCATTCCAATCATTTATAGTTCTATTTAAAAATGAGAATTTACCTACGTCCGTTTTCTGTTTCCTACATTTGATTTTAAAATCATGATCGTTCCTACCATAGTACGTTGGCTTTTCTAACCGAGCCGTTATGTCTACCCATGCTTTCTGACCTAGATGTGCTCTATACAATGATGTTATTCTAGTTTTCCTACGTCTGTTTTCCAATGTTTCCCATTTAAGTTCTTTTATCGTATCGTTTCCATCTTCTCTTTTACCTTTAACAAATTTAGCTGCTCTATACTGGATTCTTTCTAAGGAACTTACCTAATATATTCTATAGGGATCCCAACATGTAGTTCCATATTCCATTAACGGTCGCACTAACGTTAGATATGCTATTTCCCTCGATTTGGGGCTAGCATATAAACATTACATTACATTACATTACATTACATAGCATACAAGACTGTATTGATAAGTTCCTAGCTTACCAGGGATAAAATTACTGTCTGTCTCAAATTTGTATTTTTACAACATAATCACATTTTAATTCCATACAAATAGCACAACGACCACAAAAGCAATCTAACTAAGCGTTAAATCAATGTTTCCTTGGTCTGAAAATCACTCTTTGTCTTTACTTATTAGTCTACTGTTTCATTCGATGAAAGCTTTTTTCCTCTGATTTATTTTTTACCTGTAACATGCATATTTGACCTATATTAATAGAAAAAATAAAGGGTTTGATGGAACGACATGTTACCACAGTCTAGTATATGCAGTCACGAAGCTTGAGTTGTGAGGGTGCTAGGAACAATAGACTGTGCCGTACTATTTCGCATTGTCTGTAATGAGGCGATATTAGCGATCCTAGTGGTTAGCAACTAACTGTGGATGCATATTTACTCCGTACTGAGATTCGTGACTGTATATGCTAGACTGTGATATTACGCTTACATAATTCAACTTTTGGTCGCCTTGGAAATGCTTACGTCATATTCGGAAACTTAACAGTGTAAACGAGTCGATTTTGATATGATGTAAGGACTTAAACGGTGATATTGATTGTGAATCCTTCATAAGCAATATCTACCTTCGGGTCCCTTCTAATGGTTTAAGATTAAAAAAAATTATACCTATAAGCCTAAATCTCTCTCTCCAGTTGTCAGATGCATGAAAGCTGCCAATTTACATTGTAGGCCTATTAATTCGGATCCGTTTTATGTGTAGTTATGTTGTTTGGTTATTCAGATTGTAACTTTAATTCAAAACAAGAATGTAACTTTTATTGTTACGACAATAATCACTTTCTACAGAGTGATTTATATAGAACTGACACATTTCTTTCATTAATTGTTTCAAAACGAATTGTGCTAGCAACAACTTATTATACCTAAAATGTAGAGAAATTTTGGGAGATTATTTACCTCTATAGCAAATGTTGAAAATGTCCTCCATCCTGCATAAGGCACAACTCAACACGTCGTTCCATGTTACTGGCCACTCGTTGGAGGACTCTGTTGTCATTAGCTTGAATCTCGTGTGTGATGTTGTGCTTCAGATCGTCCAATGTCTGGGGACGTGTGGCGTAAAACCTGTCTTTTAAAGTAACCCCATAGAAAGAAGTCCGGCGTTGTCAAATCCGGAGATCTCGGTGGCCACAGCTACTCAAAGGGCATACCAGAGAGAATTTGGTGTTCGCAATCCTCCCAAAAGAAACACAATACTGGGACTGGTAAACAAATTTGAAACAACTGGATCTCTGGTGAGTGAAAAGGGCAAGCATCGTTCATCTAGGCTTCCCACGGTTGTTGTTGACGTAAGAGCACGACTGGAGCAGTCACCCAAAAAATCATTAAGACGTTTGTCGCAGGAGACAGGGTACACCTACTCAATGTGTCAGAGAGCCTAAAGCCATATAGGGTTACGGTTGTTCATCAGTTACAGGAACCAGATAAGGATAAAAGATTGAATGATTGTCGTTGGTTTCAGACGTTCATTGTGCAAAATCCTGCCATATTGTCCATCACATGGTTCACAGATGAAGAATGGTTCCATTTATCCGGTTATGTGACGACCGAATAATTTCCAGGAACCTGTGGCCACCGAGATCTCCGGATTTGACAACGCCGGACTTCTTTCTATGGGGTTACTTAAAAGACAGGGTTTACGCCACACGTCCCCAGACATTGGACGATCTGAAGCACAACATCACACAGGAGATTCAAGCTAACAACAGAGTCCTCCAACGAGTGGCTAGTAACATGGAACGACGTGTTGAGTTGTGCCTTATGCAGGATGGAGGACATTTTCAACATTTGCTATAGAGGTAAATAATCTCCCAAAATTCCTCTACATTTTAGGTATAATAAGTTGTCGCTAGCACAATTCGTTTTGAAACAATTAATGAAAGAAATGTGTCAGTTCTATATAAATCACTCTGTATAATTGAATGTAAACACTCCAGTCAACAATGGGATTTCCACTCCACACAGCAACAACAGTATTCGTTATTGCACTCCACAGACGACAATGACAATTTACTTGGACTATTGAGAACAACAATGTACTCCTAATCTTAACTAATGTTCACAAAGCACTATTTACAAATCAGAACTGTCAGTTCTCATTTCACGGTTCCTTTGCCTTGCTAGTTCTTCTAGCTCAGTCACTCGAGTTCACAGTATCTCGAACCCCAGACCTTCAGAGACAATCCACTGAACTTCGAACTCAGGTCCCCCAACTGCGGTCCACTGCACTCAAACTGAGGACTTCCGGCTCCCACAGTTACGGACACAACTCAAGTTGAACTCCGTACTCGAAGCTGGCTTCACTGCTACAGAAGACTGCCTTGCTGTCCAAAACTAGCAACGACTGCAACTAACTAACTGCTCAAGTCCACTCGCGTGTCGTATTTATAACTAAACCATAGTTTCCGGAAAGTACGATGCTGGAAATTTCTGCAGATGCCGAGAAGATGGCGCCTCTCGAATTCTCTGGATTTCTCCCCTCAGTCGCAGGCGCATTACTTCCCCCTCTCCGCCGCGGTCGCCGTCTCTCCTCTCCTCTCTACGCCACAACACATGCCCCAGGAAGCAGATGCGCGCGCAACTTCATTTGCCGCGCCGAGCCACCGCCGACCTTGCCCTCCTTCTGCCGGTCGCGAGATCGTATCCCGGCTGTCACAATATATTACGTATACATATCTATTTAACATTCATTTCAGTTGATTCGTTAGTGCTATTTTTGAGTTATTTTGTATCATGTATTTTAGAGTTATTTATTAATTTTGTCATTTTTTTTTCGCTGTTATTTATACTCGCTATTACATCTTCGGTTATATCGTGACTTAATCTTTGAGTGAAATCCGAAGGCCTGTGTACTATTGTTGAGACTGGTTCTATTGTTGTGAACTAGATGGCGACTGTATATGTATTACTGATTTGTTATGAATATGAATTCGGTGATGAATGAGGCCGGTGATATTCAGGGATGTTTTGGCCCGAATTTCTTGGCATTTGCCTTACCGTTGAGGAAAAACCCTGAAAAATCTCAACCAGGAAATTCAACCCGAACGGAAATCGAACCCGGGCCCTCTTCGAAAGAGACCAGCATGCTGACCCCTACACCACAGAGGTGGTCTTTTCTTTATTTGTATTTGTATCTAATTGGAATAATTATTTTTATGCACTGTTTTCGTAATTCCTTGTTCACTGTGAATCTTATGCTGTTATCTTGTACTGAACTGTTATTGGCCCCAGGCTGTTGTACAGCACAATAAAATACTAGTGTATGAAATAAATAAATAAATAAATAAATAAATAAATAAATAAATAAATAAATAAATAAATAAATTGAAATAAAATGAAATGAACTGGAATAAAATAAAATAAAAAATAAAATAAAATAAAAAATAAATAAAATAAAAAATAAAAAATAAAATAAAAAATAAAAAAATAAAAAAATAAAAAATAAAAAAATAAAAAATAAAATAAAATAAAACATAAAATAAAATAAAATAAAATAAAAATAAAGAAATAAAAAAAATAAAAAAATAAAATAAGATAAATAAAATAAATAAATAAATAAAATAAAGTAAAAAAATAAAAAATAAATTAAAGTAAAATAAAAAAATAAAATAAAATGAAAAAATAAAATAATATAAAATAAAAAATAAAATAAAATAAAATAATAAAATCAAATTAAATAAAAAATAAAATAAAATAAAATAAAATAAAATAAAATATAAAATAAAATAAAAAATAAAATAAAAAACTAAAATAGAATAAAATGAAAAAATAAAATAAAATAAAGAATAAAATAAAATAAAGAATAAAATAAAATAAAAAATAAAATAAAAAATAAAAAATAAAAGAAAATAAAAAATAAAATAAAGTAAAATAAAATAAAAAAATAAAATCAAATAAAAAATAAAATGAAATAAAATAAATAAAATAAAATAAATAAAATAAAATAAAATAAATAAAAATGAAATAAATAAATAAAATAAATAAAGTAAATAAAATAAATAAATAAAATATATAAATAAACATAAATAAATAAATAAATAAATAAATAAATTTTTAAGATAGGTGGTGTAATTTGAAATAAAAAAATGGGGTTAGTGGAAGTGAAGAAGTGTAACAGAAAATTCAATCAGTAGTGGTTTTGAACTTCAACCCGAAAACTAAATCGACGTGTTTTTTTTTCTCAAAATTGTGTCCCCTACATAATTTATATAAAATTATTGAAGGTGGGAAATTTTGAAATGAACACACGGTATATCTCACTTTTGATCAATAAGAATTTGAATTAAGTAGCCCACTCCGATGCACGAGCCGTGGCAGTACGAACGTGTAAATTTAGAAATCCGTAATAAAGCTCAAAGCTTGTAAAGAAAGCACAGCACAGCTTGTCCTACCTCCTCCTGGACCGTGGTGCCCCTCGTGCTGTAGAATAATGTTTGGCGATGAGCGCGAACCGTATCATGTTCCTGCTTTCTTGTATTCCTTGGGTTTCCTTGGCAACCAGCACTCCATTTACATCTTGAAAGATAGAGTGGCACATGAAGCCCGCCATTAGCCCTGAGGCTAGGCAAGTCTGCCACACGTGTTACCGCCCAACACCTCAGCCGGCGAGCTGACACATTCACACCGGAGAGAGACTTGGGATAGATTCCAGGCAGATTAGATCATATATTTGTGGACACAGCATCTCTGTGCCAATTTGTCCCGTAGGTCAGGTTAAATGAGAGGAGAGAGTTACATTCCCTTTCTCTCTTATACCGAATTTTGCACACCTCTGCTTCCTCCTACTTATCTGTCCGATTCCACAGTCTTTCTCGGTATCATAACTTAAATACTCGGTCACAATATGACAGCACGCTAGAAATACCACTGCACACATCATCTCTTTATTCTTCATCTTTAACTGTTGCTACTTCTCGTCACTGGAATTCTCTGCCGCCTGAAGTCAAGGGCTGCCGAACTTTAATTTCCTTTAAATGTAAATTAGAAAAATATCTTATGATGAGTTGCCAGACCTAAAGCATTGCAAATATGTATATAATGGAATGTGTTCCACTGTATTTATTTTTATTTTTTTGTTTCTTATTTTTATTGTGTGATCATGTAAATCGTGTTTATTTATCACTTAACACCAATATGTATACCACTGTGTTGTTTTTTTAATTATTAATCTATTTTTGTGTACATTTTATTCAATTGTTGGTTTCTGGTTTATTTATGTGAATCCTACTTACTTGTAATCTAATATTAATATATATACTAATGTGTTTATTTTTATTTTTACTGTGTACATTTTTTATTGAATTATCGGCTTCTGTTTTTATGTGATTCGTATTTGATTCTAACAATATTAATATGTATTCTACTATGTTTATTTTTATTCTATGAGGTAAATTTTTATGTAACTACCTCTTTTGATCTCATTATGTACCTAAATTGTATCAGTATGTAATTACTTAATTCCGATCCTGTTTTATGTTCAAGTATGTAAGCAAGTTTTAATCCTGCTTGAGTGTAAGAGAAGGCCTTACGGCCTCAACTCTGCCAGGTTAAATAAAGCCATTATTATTATTATTAGTATTATTATTATTATTATTATTATTATTATTATTATTATTATTATTATCAACTCCGGATCAGCATGAAACGTGCCTGCCACTTGAGTTACTCCGATGACTGATGTAACTATTAAATGTTACTCTTCTTCAACACTTAGGCCTATTCGATCTAACGTCCAGATAAAATGTTAGAGTAGAAAAGCAGAGGGCATGGAATTCATAAAAGAAAACTCATATTTGAACATAGGCGAACGTATCCGATTATGCTTCAGATTCTTTCGAACTGTGTGATTGCTCTACTAAGTGGAAAATAAGAAGAAAGAAGTCAGTCATTTGTCAACTGCAGACAGACGAAGGTCTGTGTTTGAAGAGCAGACTCCACGATTTAACGGAGTCTTATTTCTCCGGGGATCATTTTATATTTTCTTACTTGGCAGTTACTTGAAGATATATTTGTAAAATGAAACCTCTCGCCAATCCCAACAACGGCTCTCCACTGCAATGTTCCCATCTTTCTGCCTACCATTTCGATGGCTTCTGCCGTCATTTGTCATACTCGACTTCATCTCGAGCCCGAGAAATTTAATTACATCCTCACAATAATTCAGATTCAGTGATTTATTTTCTAAGCAGTTCCTAATGGTTAATAAAGTGTAGTTCTTACTCGAAAAGATAAGTAATGATCTATCATCATCCCGACCAACATCAGACGGATAAAATACGGGATTTGTGTAGTAACATCGCAACATTGTACAAAAATGTACAAGTGCAAACAACTTGGCTATAGCCTACTATTTCACACAACCCCATATCTTAGTAATAATAATAATAATAATAATAATAATAATAATAATAATAATAATAATAATAATAATACTTCATTACTCACAAATGGCTTTTAAGGAACCGCAGGTTTATTGCCGCCCACACATAAGCCCGCCATCGGTCCCTATCCTGTGCAAGATTAATCCAGTCTCTATCATCATATCCTACCTCCCTCAAATCCATTTTAATATTATCCTCCTATCTACGTCTCGGCCTCCCCAAAGGTCTTTTTCCCTCCGGTCTACCAACTAACACTCTATATGCATTTCTGGATTCGCCCATACGTACTACATGCCCTGCCCATCTCAAACGGCTGGATTTAATGTTCCTAATTATGTCAGGTGAAGAATGCAATGCGTGCAGCTCTGCGTTGTGTAACTTTCTCCATTCTCCTGTAACTTCATCTCTTTTAGCCCCAAATATTTTCCTAAGCACCTTATTCTCAAACACCATTAATCTCTCTCCCTCTCTCAAAGTGAGAGTTCATGTTTCACAACCATACAGAACAAACGGTAATATAACCGTTTTATAAATTCTGATTTTCAGGTTTTTTGACAGCAGACTACATGACAAAAGTTTCTCAACCGACTAATAACAGGCATTACTTACTTACTTACAAATGGCTTTTAAGGAACCCGGAGGTTCATTGCCGCCCTCACATAAGCCCGCCATCGGTCCCTATCCTGTGCAAGATTAATCCAGTCTCTACCATCATATCCCACCTCCCTCAAATCCATTTTAATATTATCTTCCCATGTACGTCTCGGCCTCCCCAAAGGTCTTTTTCCCTCCGGTCTACCAACTAACACTCTATATGCATTTCTGGATTCGCCCATCCGTACTACATGCCCCGCCCATCTCAAACGTTTGGATTTAATGTTCCTAATTATGTCACGTGAAGAATAAAATGCGTGCAGTTCTGCGTTGTGTAACTTTCTCCATTCTCCTGTAACTTCATCTCTTTTAACCTCAAATATTTTCCTAAGAACCTTATTCTCAAAAATCATTAATCTCTCTCCCTCTCTCAAAGTGAGAGTTCAAGTTTCACAGCAATAAAGAACAACCGGTAATACTGGGTGTTCAGTTCAAAAAGTGTCATGGCTCGCTGTATGCCGTCATGTGGCTAGCCGATGAGCATAGAGAATTCAATCTTCCTACAATTCCGCAGAGGTGTATAACCTGTGAGGCAGAGAAGTTGGCTAGCAAGTACGGCGTACATTCTGAAGAGTACGTACCGATACGTACGGTAACGCCGGTAGTGGCAGGAATGTCAACTGTTTGGAAATACGTACTGTCGGGGTATGGGGAGAGGGTCAAGACGATTACTGACTTATTTGTTGACATTAACTTCGACGGTCAACATGGACACGGAGAATTTGATTTGTGTTGTGGAATGTTACCGTACGCAACCGATGATAACAAATACCCTGCTTACTACTTGCCGGCGCAAAACACAGTTCGAAAGAGGTTATGGTAGCACACAGACCGTACAGACCGCCATCTGTTGCTATGACGTTCAAGTTATACCGTACACGTTCTCAAGTTCAGATTGAAGAACGCCTTAAATAATAGGCAACTTCTCTGACATATAAGCTGAAACTCGCTTCAAATCGGTGACCCAACAACAGTGACGTCATGACACACTTTGAAATGGACACCCAGTATAACTGTTTTATAAATTCTAACTTTCAGATTTTTTGACAGCAGACTAGATGACAAAAGCTTCTCAACCGAATAATAACAGGCATTTCCCATATTTATTCTGTGTTTAATTTCCTCCCGAGTGTCATTTATATTTGTTACTGTTGCTCCAAGATATTTTAATTTTTCGACCTCTTCGAAAGATAACTCTCCAATTTTTTATACTTCCATTTCGTACAATATTCTGGTCACGAGACATTATCATATACTTTGTCTTTTCGGGATTTACTTCCAATCCTATCCCTTTACTTGCTCCCAGTAAAATTCCCGTATTTTCCCTAATCGTTTATGGAATAGTATGGTGTAATACAATACAATCTATATATATATATATATATATATATATATATATATATATATATAATTTGAATTGGTAATGGAAATTACGGGAAAACGGCTGAACGGATTTTAATGAGTGACCCCTCATTTTCATGCCTGACATCCAAAGTTTTTCGGAAAAGTAGTAGTTTTCAGTGAAATGTCAATTTTCCTACATAATTTTCCTATTTTCCAAAATCCATCTGTTGTCAGTTTTGAGAACTAATTTTATCGAATCACGGCCGATTTGATTGCATTTCAGAACAAAACACACACTACAATATACAATAGGCTATTACACGAAGGCCATGACCTGCAGGATTGCCGTCATATTTAGAGCTCAATTCAATTTGTTATTAAAAGCTGATTCTGCAGTGTATAATTTTCTGAGTACAGCTGTGTATTGGATATTCAAATCTACGAAACTTGAGGTGGTATGATGACATTATTACCATTAGAAATTAAATATTATTATAGTTAATATCATGATGCATCTATTTTTCATTAATTGTACATAATATTGATGCTATATTGATGACATGAAAGTGAAACGTTTTGAGGTTATGTAAGTAAATATAGAGAATATCTTAATTTAGATCTTCATTTCTATAATTTACTGAGTGGCTGCTATATATAACTACAAAACGTAAGTAAGATAATAATATTGTTATTAAAAAACAAATATTTTTGTACTTATTAACCCAGTGGGGTTGGGTCTTTTTCATATACTTAATGGCGGTGTAGTGTAGATATTGATATGTGTCATTGTCTTCAGTATTGGCTCGAGAGAGCGCAAAAATTACAGTTCCTAAGGAAAGATAAAAAGGTATTACTTACTGATAAAATAAGAGGCCTAGAAAATTTTGTAGTCTCCAGATCATTTCAGCAAGATCTCTTAGTAGGATAAAATGATTTTACGCTCTACATTTCAAGTTCTACATGCAGCAGCTATACGAAAATGCTATTGTTCGAAAGCTTAGCAAACCTGACATTTTTTAACTTTTGCCTACAATCCACAATGACCTGAAATAGCTACTGCTATCGTCCTGACATTGATACTTGCGTTTTCGCGTTGAAACTCAAAAACTGAAGTTGGATAGATTCAAGAAAAAGTATTTGGACTAAAAAAATCCATTCAGAGGGAATATGTTTCATTATTATGGAAGCAAATAACTATCAAAAAGACAAGTATTCTTCATTGAAAATACATCTGAAAAATTTTTATTTGAACATCTAACGAACTTAGTTTGCAGCAGCATTTGCTGCACAAGCCACTAGTATAATATAATACGACACACAGTAATATGTTATGCAGTGGAATGTAACAACGAAGTCTCTACTCTCTGTTGGAATCAGTCGTAATCTCTCGAGACAGCAGGCAGGTGGTACGGGTCCACCTGGCCGATGAGGTGTGAAAGTGTTTCGCTGTACGTATGCCACTGCTCCACTGCGACACCCTAGTATCCGATGTCCAAGACAGTTTGGTCGTGGGGCAATCGCGTTAGCTCCCTTCGTAACAGGGAAGCGCTCTTCGTATTAGAGACTCTAGAATTGACACGTGAGAAATGGAGGTACAGTCCGTTAAAGTGCTGCGTGCCACTCTAAAACTTTCCTCTTACTTTGGTCTAACCTCCAACACTTTAAGCTTAAAACAGTGACTTTAGAAAGTTTTATTTGGCCTACTTCAATCACCTGAAATAAACGACGGCGTTCCAGACGTCAAAACCATTGGCTGCTATACCAGTGAATAGGGATTATAAAGAATGGACACTGAGCGAATTTTCCTGTGTTTTGTTTCTCTGTGCGCCGGCGTTTAGTTCCACTTTCAAGCGCTAGAGGTTAGCGTAATCGAGCATACGCTAAGATAATAATTGAGTATAGAGTTGAGACACAGGATCCAAACATCGCCTACCTTATTGCATAATCCAGTAACGCTTTGCTTCAAATAAATTCAAGTTAACAGCTTTTCCTTATTTCTCAGTGATAGACTAGTTGTGATAATACTTTTTTATATTTCAGATATAATAAATTATATTATAATAGTAATATGCGTTACAAGAGCGGTATGTTGAAGTTTTCATGTTCGAGGAAAAGTTTGAAAAAGAGAAACGTAGTTGAGCTTTTTTAATTTCCGAGAATTGAAAGAAAACATACCGCTCTTGTATCGTACATTATTTTATGCGAAGATCGTTTATTACATACCTGAAAGAGGAATTTCTAATTAGTTGCAATGAAATCTCCATCTTGGTTTCTGTTCAATGATGGCAAATTTGCAAAACAAAAATATCTATCTTCAACATTGTTGCTTTAAAATGTTTTCTGTGTTTACTATACTCCAGCAGGCCGTGATATACGTCTGTTTTTTCCCCCAGTCTTTAAATGCGAACTTAAAACAAACGGTAAGGTTATGTAATGATTTTTGCAAATATTTAAAAACAATAATTAGCAGTGCAATTTAGGTGAAATTGCAGTGGTAAGTTTCCAATTTATAATTATTACTATATTGAACGTGTCTAAAAATATTATGTTAAAAGCCTAAAGCAGTAAAATCAATATGTCACTTAAGCGGTAAGAAGAGGGAAATTGTAATGTGTGTTAGGTTGGGAATACTGAATGTGGAATTTTTGACTTTCCACGGATTGGTTTTGTGCGGAAACCAAGCAAATATGCACGATCTAGCACAAAATAATATAATACATTATAAAATTAAGTATCAAATTCGTTTAATATTTGTATATAATATAATATAGGTATATGGTTTTACTTCTCATAGGAGTTTTGTTTTTCCATTTTCAACGCTATCAAATCATTACATATTTTAATTGTTGTTGGGGTCAATGTCTCAACTCGCATTATAAAGGAACTCTAGAGTCTAGACATGACAGATAATGACGGATTTATTATTTAATGGATCCAATTTATTTTATTTGAGTACATAATGTACCTAGATATATTAATTATATGTGTTATATTTCCGCTGTGTCGACTGCTAGCTGGTGTGATGTCAGCGCCAACTCTAGGGAGAAAGCAGAATCTCACGCTCTAGCTGGCTTGAAGGTGATTGAAATCAGTCCGGTTACATCAAAGGTACCGACGCGAAGTGTTCATACTTACTTACCTATACGCTGGCTGTACTTTCCAGAATTTCCGGGACCGTACAACAAATTAGATATGAATCCAGAATATTGTAAAAGTTTTTTGGAGCTAAAAATGTTCCTGTTCGAGGGAATGTAACAGTGACGACCTCAACATTTTAGATTTTAGGGGCATTCATGCCGACAAAACTTATTTTGGACAATCCTGAGCAAAACGCGGCGATAAACCTCATAATGTGGAAGAAACTTATAGAAGTCCGATTAACTTATATTTTTTCAGGTTTATTTACTTAAATCATACGTAGACCTCAAATACATATACATATACAGTAGGCTACGTACAATTTTTTTCAGTCCTACTATCTCACGAGAAGACATGGACTATTCCATATGAAATCGATCAGTAAAACACCTCGCATTTTTTAATATTTTAATTTTTTCCCTATTTATACAAGGTGCTGAGGAGAGTGCATTTTCAAAAATATACTATCGAAAGTCAAACGGTTTTCGTATTATTGAGCGACAAATTTGGCGTATTTTATAAAAACAAGCCTCTTTCAGCGCTCAGAACTCTGGAACCATTTACTGCAGAACATTGAACGGAAGCTTATTTCGAAGCTGACATTTGGTAGGTTATGATAAGAAGTAATCCTTATTTTTATTGTATACAGAGAGACAGATAATCTGATTTTACTTACTTTTAGGCTTTTTAACCATTTGTAAAAATGTAAAAAATATTGAAAAAAAACCTTGCATTAGTAAGAGGGATTCGGCATTGTTTGGTTAGTGGCTCGGCAATAAGTTTCGAGGGTATTAAATACATTATTTTCACACGCCTGGACTTGAACGGCGCATTACCGCACGCACTGGCCGAGAGCTGAAGATAAGCGAGCGTCGGGCGTCATTTTACTCCTGTGTTTAGGAAAACCTATGATGAAGCTAGCCCAGCTATGCGCTACTAGACGAAACATAACGTGTTTGTCTCCTGGCCTTGCTTGTCTCGGCTAGCTCCCGTCTCATAGTCAGCTGGTTAGCTCACGCGCGCACTACTTATTTTCTTAATTTGATATTTTCAATACTTTCTTATCAACGTGCCACCAGTAAAAAATATGTGTTTATTTGTACTTTCAATGCGGAATCTAACCATATATTTTAAAAATATTTGTTCGTGGGCAAAGGCGTCTTAATGAAGAAAAATCTAAATTTCTCCATTTCCATAAAAAGTAAGAAAAACTGTTTAAATGTCAATATAAACTTTAACTTCTCAGCATCAAAATAAACCATGATTTTGATCATTGGGTGAAAGGGTTTCGGAGCCACAACATTTAAATTTATCGTATTTTCATAAAATTAGCAAATTTAAACTATTTTTAATTTAAACACTATGAAGTTCTGATGCCTCAAACTTTGCACAAAGCATTGTATCACAGTTGTCAACGGACAGAAAAAGTTTCATTGTATTTAAAAATTGCAATGTCAATTTTCTCTATATTTCGGTCGATTTGAGCTGGAATAGCCCACATATATTCACCAACGCAATAAGTTGTTCACGTTACACAACGGCGTAAGCTTTTAGATCCGTTGAGGGTTACATTCATTGTACAATACAGTGTTGTTAAAAGGTTAGGATAATTTTGAAATCACTGCAAATTTGTTGAACGGCTTAAAAAATATTTCCATTGACAAAGAAATAGACCTTGAAGGTATGATAGAATTTTGAATTATTTATTTATTTACTTATTTGTTTATTTATTTATTTAATGTCGAGGCATTTACGATGTCATTTGTCTTATTTTAAATTATGTATTTTCGATTGCTTGAAAAAATGTTTATTTTATTAATAATTGCAACACGCATTGTGTGCTTCACGTAACATAATTGAAGAGGTGGATTACAAAGTGTCCTAAGTCCTTTTTTAAAGATTTTTAATTGCTTTATTCACGTTTTAAATTATCCTGTTTAATTCTATATATAACTATATAAGTTTATTTAACAGACTCTCTTAAGTTTTGACTTAGTGCCGGCATATGTTTTTTTCAAACAGATCTAAGGGTGTAAAATTTATTTTATCAGTTTTTTGTCAATTTTATCATAACTTGTCATTTGGACTTAGGCCAGTCTGGAATCTACCTCTTCAATTAGGAACACTAAATCTAGACGTTTGAGATGGGCAGGGCATGTAGCACGTATGGATGAATCCAGAAATGCATATAGTAGAGTGCTAGTTGGAAGACCTAAGGGAAAAAGACCTTTTGCGAGGCCGAGAGTTTCAGTCTCCCCAAAGACCTTATTCCCTCCGGACTCTCAAATAACACTATATATATATATATATATATATATATATATATATATATATATATACATTTTGGATTCACCCATACGTGCTACATGCCCTGCCCGTCTCAAACGTCTGGATTTAATGTTCCTAATTATGTCAGTTGAAGAATACAATGCGTGCAGTTCTGTGTTGTGTAACTTTCTCCATTCTCCTGTAACGTCATCCCTCTTAGACCCAAATATTTTCATAAGCACCTTATTCTCAAACACCTTTGGAGTTGTGGAGATAAAAATAATTGTCATTTATTGTATTAATTATGTATTATATTGTATTGTATGCGTTGTATTGTATTTTATTGTATTGTATTAATTATGTTATATTAATAGCAATGTAGTAATCTTCTATCATACTGGTTGAGTGGAAGAGAAGGCCGAATTGCCTTAACTCTGCCAGTTATTATTATTATTATTATTATTATTATTATTATTATTATTATTATTATTATTATTATTAACCTCTGTTCCTCTCTCTGAGTGAGAGTCAAAGTTTCACAACCATACAGAACAACCGGTAATATAACTGTTTTATAAATTCTAACTTTCAGCTTTTTGACAGCAGACTGGATGACAAAAGCTTTTCAACCGAATAATAACAGGCATTTCTCATATTTATTCGGCGTTTAATTTCCTCCCGAGTATCATTTATATTTCTTACTGTTGCTCTAAGATATTTGAATTTTCCCACCTCTTCAAAGGATAAATTTCCAATTTTTATATTTCCATTTCTTACAATATTCTGGTCACGAGACATAATCATATAGGCCTACTTTGTCTTTTCAGGGTTTACTTCCAAACCTCTCTCTTTATAAAAGGCATGCAGTTCTGCGTTGTGTAACTTTCTCCATTCTCCTGTAACTTCATCCCTCTTAGCCCCAAATATTTTCCTAACCACCTTATTCTCAAACACCCTTAACCTCTGTTCCTCTCTCAAAGTGAGAGTCCAAGTTTCACAACCATATAGAACAACCGGTAATATAACTGTTTTATAAATTCTAACTTTCAGCTTTTTGAGAGCAGACTGGATGACAAAAGCTTCTCAACCGAATAATAACAGACATTTCCCATATTTATTCTGCGTTTTATTTCCTCCCGAGTGTCATTTATATTTGTTACTGTTGCTCCAAGATATTTGAATTTTTCAACATCTTCAAAGAATAAATCTTTAATTTTTATACTTCCATTTCTTACAATATTCTCGTCACGAGACATAATCATATACTTTGTCTTTTCAGGATTTACTTCCAAACCTATCTCTTTATAAAATGCATGCAGTTCTGTGTTGTGTAACTTTCTCCATTCTCCTGTAGCTTCATCCCTCTTAGCCCCAAATATTTTCCTAAACACCTTATTCTCAAACACCCTTAACCTATGTTCCTCTCTCAAAGTGGGAGTCCAAGTTTCACAACGATACAGAACAACCGGTAATATAATTGTTTTATAAATTGCTTCTCAACCGAATAATAACACGCATTTCTCATATTTATTCTGCGTTTAATTTCCTTTATTTATATTTGTTACTGTTGCTCCACGTTATTTGGATTTTTCCACCTCTTCAAAGGATAAATTTACAATTTTTATATTTTCATTTCGTACGATATTCTAGTCGCGAGACATAATCATATACTTTGTCTTTCCGGAATTTACTTCCAAACATATCTCTTTACTTGCTTCAAGCAAAATTCCCGTGTTTTGCCTATTGGTTTGTGGATATTCTCCAAACATAGTCATCCGCATAGACAAGCAGCTGATGTAACCCAGAGCAGTAGGCCTTCTTTATTAAAAGCAATAAAATGGCAGCTTAGAGTAAGAATATCGGGGGGAAAAATTTTCCGCACGTGTCTTGAGGCCTTCTCAGATTTTTATATATTAAAGAACAAAAATGGAAAAAATAATTTTTTGCCGAAATTTCAGTACCAAGTCCCCTTAAGGGTTAATCCCAATGGTTAATCCGACTTCAAAACGTTGCTAGGAGCTGCCTGAGCATTGTGGGTAAAGCTCCGACTGTAGTGAGTGGGGGACGGAGAATTGCTGTCAAGGCGAGACAGTCCGATCGGGGAGAAATCTTAAATAAAGAGAAGAGGATGCGGAAATCTGCATAATGATTAATTTCTGGAGGCCTTTGAGCGGATAATCTTGGCACGACGCTTCGGGTATTTGCATCCCTCAGCAGAGATTAGTGAAATAGATTTATCGAAACTGTTCATGCATCTCTGCACTACGAACGTTTTGTACACCTTCATATACTCATAATAATATATTAGTTTATTTACTTCTTGTATAATGACACGTTTTAAGGTAAGAATGTACTGTCTATCTCGACAATTAATTTCATGAAGTTTGGTGAACGTTACTAAAAAAGATTACAGATATCTGAACAAGATTTTAAGGGAAATGATTTTACAATCTTTATTTTTTATAATATTTACTACAAAGTTAAAAGTGTTAACAGATATTGAGATACAATAAAAAAATAAAAAAAAGACGTAAAACCGAGAAAAAATTATTTTGGTGAATTTTTTCAAAAACTGTTCAACCAAAGTTAATGAAAATTTTTGTGTGCGTTAACCGGACCCAAAATACTAAAAACTGGAATGAATTTTGCTATAACATTCTTGGACATACTGAAAAAAATATTAATGCTCCCTGCGTTCCAAAAATATGGTATAGTAACAAACAAAAGAAGTTTGATTATTGCGCATGCGTGCACGAATTGTTTCGCGGTGTGGTATTCTGTTCAGAAGTGAAGGGGCTATCAGGCAGTGCAGTTGTGAATGTTTCTAGTCATCAAACTATAATATTTAAATAGTTCATTATGAACAGAAATCAAATGGGCACCTGCTGTGTTGTTCCTGTTGCAGAAAATGCAACACCAACCCAGTCAATTTTGAATAGAACGTCTAAGGCACAATATTGATTTTAGGGAGGTGGGATATGATGGTAGGGACTGGATTAATCTTGCTCAGGATAGGGACCAATGGCGGGCTTATGTGAGGGCGGCAATGAACCTTCGGGTTCCTTAAAAGTCGTAATTTAAGTAAGTAAGTAAGTAAGTAAGTAAGTAAGTAAGTAAGTAAGTAAGTAAGTAAGTAAGTAAGGCACAACAGTCGTCAAAAACGGGTTGTAATTTATTACAGTTTTTATGTTAATTTGCCTCTCTTGAAACAATGTTTGTTTCTTTTTTTCTTTTAATAATTTGACATCATACAGAATGAAATGTATCAAATTTTTATGTTTTTCTTATGTTAATTTATCAATGAAATAAGTATCTAGAAGATGTATTAAAGTTACATTATATTACTGAGAACTTTAACAAACGTATGCCATATTTTGGAACAGAATTAATGACATCTTTCTATACTATATTTTGGAACAGAGACAGTACTAAATTTTAGGCGAAAAAAATTGTGGGATTTCAAAAATATTTTATCTCAATACATGTTAACATTTTTCAACTTGTAAGAGATATTATTAAAGATTCATTCGTTCATAGTATTCTACCCAAGGGCAGGTCTTTCACTGCAAACCCAGCAGTCTCCAGTCTTTCCTATTTTCTGCCTTCCTCTGTGTCTCCATGTACGATCCGATATCTCCTTCTGCCCCTAACTCTTTTTCAGTTCACCATTCCTTCCAGTGCATCCTTCAGTAGGCAGTGACCTGAAATCTTGTATAATATACCTGCATTTGTGCCCTAACTCTAAGCTGCAGATGTTTTTAATAATTTTTCCTCATTTCATTTTTTTTGAAGCGTAGAAATTATATTGAACTTCAAAAATAAAACAACAAACGTCTAAGGACTCAGACGAATATAGGACCACGAATTTATGTTCTATTTTAAACATTCACTCTCTGTAATATGCAGTAATTGAGAAGTAAAGATCAATATTCCAATTTTATTCCGACTAATGCAAAGAAAATACTCAAAGTGAACCTCTAGTTGAAAATACTACTGTATTAGCCCCAGTATAAAAATCGAAGTGTTGTATACGAATTCATTATTTTTATGGAAATAAAGTTTGCTGTTGAACAGAAAACTGCGATCTTGGCACATTAGTCGCTGTTATTTCTCTTTCGACTTAAAAACAGTTAAGCTTAATGAAAACAGTTTTTATAATGTAATTTATTCCTGGAAACTTTAATTGCCTGCCATTCGCATCAGGTCGCCTACATACAGGCGAACAACAATAATTCAAGATGCACGAAAGGTGAAGTCATCAGAAAATAAACATTCCGAACTTATTCTTCTACAGAAGTCTGAAATAAAAATAGTAGATCACGTCTTGAAGTTAGGACTATAGTACTGCAGAATTTATACGTATTAAAGAGATCGTAGAAAAGCAATATTCTCCCAACACATGACGCAAAATATTGTACTGAACGGTATCAAACGCTTTGTTAAAATCAAAACATAATCAATAATTTTGTCGATGTGTTATTCAACAACTTGAAATAATAATATTGTAAGAATTTTAATGGCAGATAACACTCACATTGCAGTTGCTGCTGATCCCTCCATTTTTATCTGTAATAAAACAGAAGAAAATATTTATTTCCAGATATAACTGAAAAAATTTCTAAATAGAAACAAGTTACACCGATTCCAGTCGTTATGGGAGCAATGAATCATTATCACAGCCACTCAAAACACAGCTGGTAAAGCTGACATTAATACTTGTAGCCAATGTGTTACTTGGAATGAAAAATGTAAGATACTGAAGGATTAGCACAGGACGAGTATCCTTCTAGTACTGGAGAGTCAAACTACTCAGAAGTTTAACCAGCCTGAGCTGAATGACCTTGTGCATGATCTCTCCAAACATGCAACTAAAGTGTTAGTCTCTAGATTGCAAGAAAAAGGATTACTGAGCCCCTACACCAGTCTTGCGATGGTGACTAATAATTGCGAGCGAGAGCTTTTTTATGCCCGCTGCGCGCGCGCGGAGCTCTTTTACCTGTAAACATTGCTAAAGGATGTACAGATCTTAGAACACAGCGCATCATGACGGAACGGAAGCGCTTAAAGCTTTCAAGGAAGAGTGGAAGATACAATATTTATGCTTCGAACATGGTGGTGAAGTCCAGTGTTTGTTGTGTAAAAAAATATAATTTGCAAAAAAAGCAACATAAAACGGCATTATGAGACGCAACATGAAAAAATATAGGCATTATTCAGGAGAAGAGAGATATAAATTGATTTCGGAATTGACATCGAAGGTAAATTAATTTACATTTGGGTCAGCAGATAGTATCTAGATTCCTTTTATTTCTTTATTTTAAATGTATTATTGATGTTTTATTTGTTGCTTGTTTCTGGATATTTACTTTTATTAGACTACGTGTTTCTTTAAATTAGAAATAATATTTTATCTTTGATTGCACTTTAACTTATACTATTACTAAGCTCAAAAAGCTAATTCCCTTTTATTCCAATAACTATTTTTAGGATTTTGAGCAAATATGAACTAAACATTTTGAAAACTTTGATGCAAGGAGCTTTTTTAGTAACGTCAATATAAAATATACTTAAAAATATAATTTCAAAATTATTACACCTAATTGCACCAAATTTTGTACAGATGATATTATTATATTATATAGTTTAAATTTAACATATTTTGGTCGAAATTGTGGAAGTTTTGAAAGTCATATATATCCCCTTAAATGATTGACCCCAAAAATTACGATGGCTCTCAATATCTTAATTTAATCAATTTGTTTTTTCGTGTTACGTGCATCTCGGAAATCACTCTAAGAAAACTCATTACATAATCAAGACTGGAGAGTAAGGACTACATTTTCGCAAACACACAATCAATATACTCTATTTCAATCAATATTGCCATTATTATTTTTTCAACAAATACTCAAAAGTACTTAGAGATCACACAAGTCGATCAGGTAGACTCTATTAAATTCTCCTAATAAATGAAGTGAAGTATTTACATAATAAATAATTGCTTTAAACAAGAAAATGGTTTACATACAATTAACTGTTCCTATTTCTCTTTTTGTTCCTAAAACACCCTTCCCTTTGCGATTTGTTTATATATGTACATGTATATTAAATAACTGAATAATTAGCCCTACTACATAGCCAGAAATTTAGTAACGCAAGTTACTGCAATAATTGCTACCTTTATTCGCTGCATGTGCATGTACATCCCTGATGTCTACGTTACGTCGCTATGTAGTGGATGCGCTATACGCTCGTGATCAAGGTCTAGCTTTCTACCATGATTGGGAGCTAATACCGTCTCATCCCTGCCCTACACAAAAGTTTCATGCTTCCGAAAACGGTAGGAGGGTTTTCTTTCATATTTTACAGAGGAGAATAAGTCTGTTTATTCTCATAACATCTCAGGTCTTCTACAGAAATTAAGGGTTACATTATAATTGGGGACTGGATTTTTATGTAATATCAAGGTGTGAAATATGTACAGGGACATCATTTTATTTTTACTTCAATTTTTATTGTATCTGAATTTTTTAATGTACTTCACTCCCACCCCCTCTACTAGTAAACTTCCAATGGTTCTCCACACAGAACAGAGGACGCGTATGCAGTACTGAGTTAGTGAGTATAGTACGTTCCAGAAATATGTTCGCGTTTTCCAGTGACGAAAGAGTTTTCAATATTGAATCATATTTTCACACAGGTACTGTCGTCCGTTTGCCTGCGTCGCATCCCGGTTTCCCCCACCTGCTTCTGTTCGCCCCTCTGTAAAGTCTAGTAGCTGGGCTGTCTTAGCTCTTTACTGAAAACATTAATTTCTGTTAGGAATTGGACGTCTACGTAATATTATACAACTGTTTAAAATAACTTCAATAAAAGGGCCTCGTTAAGTAATTAACTGTCACGTGATTCCACCTCCTTTCTACGACCCTGCGACAAAACCACTTGGACGGACAGTAGATAGCATCTCTGAGTAATTGTATCTTTTCGGATCGGGCAGAAGTGAAGATTGAATTTACAGTACGTAAGGTACTCTTTTATAGAGTAGGTACAGAATTATTTCAACATGAATTACTAGTACGAAGGACGAAACTGGCAATTGGAATTAGGTACAATAGTCTATAGTGCGATATTATGCGCAAAAGAACTGAAGCCTGTATCGAAATTAACGGCCACCATTTTCAAAAATGTGTTTAACTATCCATATTATGATTATTTTTCAATTTAACTTCATTCTCTATATTGTACACTAATGTGCTGTAACAGTACAATATACACTGCATAATTAATACGTCCGAATGGATAGCTCAATTCGTGAGTAAAAACACTAAGTGTTAATACAGTACTGTATTTTGATTAAACAAAAACCTAATGAAAATTATCAAACTCAAAATCGCGATACTTCCTAGTTTACGTAAATGGATGAACTACTTTTCTTCCCTCCTGTACCTAGTAGAGTGATTTGTATTTTACGCCAGTATCATCTAACTCCAGTCTTGGAAGGGGGAGCAAGCGGTGTTTCCGGTTGTAGACCTTAATCCAAGGATATAGCCAGGTTAATATTAAAAATGTTAGTAAAAATAAAATGATGTCCCTGTACATATTTATGTAATAAAAATAAGCCGAATATGTACCAAAATATGTAAAATCATGAAAATATTTAATATCAATATCTAGCAGGTATAGAATAGGTAAGACTCTCCAGTTGTGATTTCATAGAGAACCCGACTTTTTTTACCGCACACTTGACACATTACTATTTTTCCATCTGTAGTGAAAGCTTCGTCCATTGCAACCCATGATTTTATTTTTGTCGTTAGGGTTGAAGATACAGGGACTATTTTAGTTACTTAAAAGCAGTAGATATACTCACGTGCACTTTATAGGTATTGTAAGTACTAAAACTAGAGAACTGAGTGAAATGAATGACACAACAGTACTGCAAACACTCTTTAGCTTTACTGGATTAGGAGAAAATAAGAGGAGATGTGGGACACATGCATTTTAACTGCTCCCTGTAAGAAACAAGTATCTACTAAAACCTCAAAATATAGGCATTTACAAACTGTTGTTTGAAAAGTGACATTCCTGTCTCATTCAGAAGGGTAGGATTATTCCAACCGAGAACCATACTTTCTAATTGCTCGGAAAATCCCATTTACGTATAGGTCTACTAAATTTAAAATAAATAGGTCAAGCAATAACCTGAAAGTCTCATGTCAAACTGGATGTGGGTTTTCCCTGGAATAATTAGGAAGAGGGTGGATAAGGTTGCAAATTGCATGGGAACGGCTTGTTAAGACGTGTGAAGAACAATTATTGTCCGAGACAAATCATGTCGTCCTCATCCCACTCCACCGCATGAAGGCAACGCTACTTTCTGAGTGATTTTTAAAATACAAGGTAGTTTTATGAGAAAGGTTGCCTTTTGTTCACTCATATTTACAGTGGGCGGTATTGGGTGAGTGCCTTTATTACTTCCTGGAACTAAGGACGTTATGTAGTATCCTTTCTTGGGTAGGTTATAGTAATATGCGTTACAAGAGCGGTATGTTGCATTTTTCACGTTCGAGGAAAAGTTTGAAAAAGCGAAACGTAGTTGAGCTTTTTTAATTTCCGAGAATTGAAAGCAAACATACCGCTCGTGTATCGTACATTATTTTGTGCGAAGATCGTTTATTACATACCTGGAAGAGGAATTTCTAATTAGCTGCAATGAAATCTCCATCTTGGTTTCTGTTCAATGACGGCAAATTTGCAAAACAAAAATATTTATCTTCAACATTGTTGCTTTAAAATGTTTTCTGTGTTTACTATACTCCAGCAGGCCGTGATATACGTATGTCTTTTTTTTCCTCCAGTCTATGATGAGTCTGGAATCTTGTAGATTTTTTCACGGCTTCCTTAATGTTACTTGCATCACGAATGCAGTAACTTTAGTGGAGTTGTTGAGTTTACTTAATTTTTGCAAATATTTAAAAACAATAATTAAGAGTGCAATTTAGGTGAAATTGCAGTGGTAAGTTTGCAATTTATAATTATTACTATATTGAACGTCTCTAAAAATAATATGTTAAAAGCCTAAAGCAGTAAAATCAATATGTCACTTAAGCGGTAAGAAGAGGGAAATTGTTATGTGTGTTAGGTTGGGAATACTGAATGTGGAATTTACGACTTTCCGTGGATTGGTTTTGTGCGGAAACTAAGCAAGTACGCATGATCTCGCACAAAAAGGCTTTTTAAATCTGTGTATTTCAAATTGTAAACATCCCCAGCAGATTTTTTTTTTTCCTTTCAGAGAAGTAGAAATGAATAAAACCCCTAAATATGTAGATTTATGTAATACCAAGCCATAATATTATATAATGGGGGGTGAATATGTAAAAATATGTAGTATCAAATTGTAATATATTAATGGTAATTAGAAGATTCGCGAAGATTTATTATTTATATACGGTTAGGTTGAAAGGAATATAATATGTAATTACATAAAAATCCGGTCACTAATTATAATATAGTGCAAATGATTGGCGTTTATTTGTAGACAGTTCTAAGCGCAGCTGAAGTGTGTTTTACTACATAGTAACAAATGTGTTACATAGCAATCAGTTTATGACTATGTGTTTACGTTTGTACCACTGAAGAAATTGAGACTATACTGCATTTTAATGTTTATTATTCAGCTAATTTTAAGAGGCTTTATTACTGTTTCTGTTTCAGTTTGTATTACTGAAGAAATTTAGAATATATTGTAATTTAATCTTTATTGCCCAGATAATTTGAAGACAGTTTAATCAAATATCTCCCCACACACGCTATAAGGTAAATAAGAAAAAAATCAAAATTTAAATTTTGATATTACGTCGATTGTAAAAAAAAATCAGATCTGAAATTAGCACCTACGAATTAGTTAATAACAGCTGTTTATAGATATGCAACAAAAAATTTGTTGGCCAATGTTAATTGGTACGTCGAACTGTGGGTTACTTGATTCCCGAGGGCCTCACAGAGATAAGAATTAAGTACGTGAAATATTGTCATCTAATAACTTTGAGCCCCATGTATTGTGGGTCCCTATCACCACGGCATGTCGCGTCCTCAGGTTGCAGATCAAGGAGACGGCCTCCAGTTATGGAGGGTAGCTGTGAATATATTGAATAAGCAGTCGCGGACAGCCGATGAGGGGTTAAAAACCCATCACCGTAAAAAACAGCTTGTTACGAATCCTTCAAATTAGCCTCGGAATGGGACTGATTCTCTGGCACGAGAGTATGCCATTAGGAAAATCCAGGATAACAGGGAGGGTTTGGAATTGAACGGGTTACATCAGCTGCTTGTCTATGCGGATGACGTGAATATGTTAGGAGAAAATCCACAAACGATTAGGAAAACACGGGAATTTTACTTGGAGCAAGTAAAGAGATAGGTTTGGAAGTAAATCCCGAAAAGACAAAGTAAAAGATTATGACTCATGACCAGAATATTGTACGAAATGGAAATATAAAAATAGGAAATTTATCTTTTGAAGAGGTGGAGAAGTTCAAATATCTTGGAGCAACAGTAACAAATATAAATGATACTCAGTAGGAAATTAAACACAGAATAAATATGGGAAATGCCTGTTATTATTCGGTTGAGAAGCTTTTATCATCTAGTCTGCTGTCAAAAAATCTGAAAGTTAGAATTTATAAAACAGTTATATTACCTGTTATTCTTTATGGTTGTGAAACTTGGACTCTCACTTTGACAAAGGAACATAGGTTAAGACTGTTTGAGAATAAGGTGCTTAGGAAAATATTTGGGGCTAAGAGGTATGAAGTTACAGGAGAATGGAGAAAGTTACACAACACAGAACTGCACGCATTGTATTCTTCACCTGACATAATTAGGAACATTAAATCCAGACGTTTGAGATGGGCAGGGCATGTAGCACGTATAGGCGAATCCAGAAATGCATATAGAGTGTTAGTTGGGAGGCCGGAGGGAAGAAGACCTTTAGGGAGGCCGAGACGCAGATGGGAAGATAATATTAAAATGGATTTGAGGGAGGTGGGATATAATGATAAAGAATGGATTGATCTTGCTCAGGATAGGGACCAATTGCGGGCTTATGTGAGGGCGGCAATGAACCTCCGGGTTCCTTAAATGCCAGTAAGTAAGTAAGTAAGTAAGTAAGTAAGTAAGTAAGTAAGTAAGTAAGTAAGTAAGTAAGTAAGTAAATAAGTAAGTAAGTAAGTAATAACTTTGAACCTGAAAAATTAAGAGTGCTAACTCTGATTGAGGTTCTGGCTGATATGTACATATATTATCAGGCAGTACATCTCACTTGACGATATGTGTCAGAGGAAGAAAGGGACCTATTGCATAAAAAATACTAGTAAAAAGTGAACATTTGCCAATATATGAATGACAAACGACAGGTCTTAATGATTTCTGTTGTATGACACAATTTTACCAATTTGTCAAGACTAGCATATTTTACAAGTGAAAGGCAGCAATACTGACGAATTCTGTTTTAGAATATCGTGAAGAAAGTAGTGTTATAATACTAAAATCAGTTATAAGTGCTATTTAATTTTGCATTAATTTAATTAAGAAAGAAGAAATTTCTTGGGTAATGAAATACAGTTCTACCGCCACTACAGGAAAAGGTGGTAAACGCCATTATTTACAATTTACCATGCAGTCCAGCGAGACAGCAGGGGACACTCGGCTAATTCCGCAATATTAAGATGTATATTTTTATCAAAATGTTTATTGAAAAATATTATCAAGGTATGCAGACGTAGTCGAAACCTTTCATTACCAAATGAGATAGAGAGACCTATCAAAATGCAAATATATTTAGCTGTACATACATTACAGACGAAAAAGAACTCGGGTAATTTCGCAACAGTGCGGATAAATCCGCAATAGGACTTGGCTAATTCCGCAGTTGTAAATAATTATGAAATACATTACGAAAGTAACATAAAAGGAACTATTCATATGTAACAATGCTCATTTCCTTCACAGCTGTGTAGCATAACACGAAAAACAGCCAACTTTCGATGTTTCACTGTATTGCCGACAGAGGTGTCTACTAATATCCTTGATTTTTTATAGCACTGCAGAGGACATGCCTCCTGTTGACAGCCTCTCAAAACCTACGTTCACGCTATTGTAAAGCCGCAGTAAAATCATATATGCACTACTGCGGAATTAGCCGAGTTTCCCCTACATTTCTTTCACAGCCCACTTTTATGGTTAATTGAAACTTTTTGTACGGTATATGCAATTTATTACAAGCACCGATAGGACATCTTTTTAATATATTACGTTATTCTACAAGAGGGAACAAAAATTACAATATTACAAAAATGTCGAATACTCGTATTTAATTACCTCTTATGAAAATTAATGCTCAAAGACAGTGAGAAGTAAATAGGTTGGTAGAGTGGAAGAGAAGGCCTGATGGCCTTATCTCTACCAGGTTAAATAAATAAATAGATAGATAGATAGATAGATAGATAGATAGATAGATAGATAGATAGATAGATAGATAGATAGATAGATAGATAGATAGATAGATAGATAGATAGATAGATAGATAGGTAGATAGATAGGTAGATAGATAGGTAGATAGGTAGCTAGATAGGTAGATAGATAGATAGATAGATAGATAGATAGATAGATAGATAGATAGATAGATAGATAGATCGATAGATAGATAGATAGATAGATAGATAGATAGATAGATAGATAGATAGATAGATAGATAGATAGATAGATAGATAGATAGATAGATAGATAGATAGATAGATAGATAGATAGGTAGATAGATAGGTAGATAGATAGATAGGTAGATAGATAGGTAGATAGATAGATAGAAGATAGATAGATAGATAGATAGATAGATAGATAGATAGATAGATAGATAGATAGATAGATAGATAGATAGATAGATAGATAGATAGATAGATAGATAGATAGATAGATAGATAGATAGATAGATAGATAGATAGATAGATAGATAGATAGATAGATAGATAGATAGATAGATAGATAGATAGATAGATAGATAGATAGATAGATAGATAGATAGATAGATAGAATGGGAAACGTTTCTCCCAGTACTTAGAAATATTCATGAACTTGAAAATATCACAATATAACTTTTAATTAAACGTAAATAATACACATTCGTACGCTAATCTTCTTCCCAGTTAACGAATCAACATCATTGTCTGACTGCTTAGAAGTAGGCTATATGAAACATGAGACTCCGAGGTCGAGTCTGAAACCATGGAAACAAAGTAGAATGAATATACGAGCCAGACTTCTCAGAAATGTCAGAGGGGACTCTGCGACACAAACTTCCAAGTGAAGATGTCAGTATGAAGAGAAGCAAAGGGAAAGGTTGAAATACGACACTGATCTTGGTAAAGATGACGGAACAAATGGACAATATTCAACGAAAACACTCCTTGCGGTGGCTGAGAGGTCAGATCTTCACCCTGTCACGCAGGCGGCCCGGATTCGAGTCCCGGTGTGGTCAGGTTTCATTGGAAAATCCGTAGTGAAACTTGTGGCGGACAAGGTCGCAGTTGGGATTTTTCTGGGTGTTCTCCCGTTTCTCCATATTAGGCAACTACGTCATTCCGTCACCATTTCATCATCATTCCATAGCATTCCCCGAACGCCAGCTGGCGACGCACGGAAGGGGTTGGCCTAGGGACGAGTAGGATTGTCTACTCGGAACCTGGGTACGCAGCGAACCTTAGTGTAGTCAGCCGGTGTGGGTTTGGGAATGCGCCTAGCTTGAGGATGGACGCAATCGATCTTGGAAGGTCGCAGTGCTGGATCGTAGTGTCCCCTCCTGAAATTCAGTTCAATTATTCAACTAAATTCAGTACATGTAACAGTCGTCAGCAAATATCTTCAATCGATCGGTCAATGAGCGAGACTGTGCATCATTGAATATATCAATCAAATGAAATTATTCATTATCTGAATCAGTCGATGAAATAGCCAAACAATACATCAATCGATTTTTTATTTATTTTATTGGATTATTTTACGACGCTTTATCAACATCTAGGTTATTTAGCATCTGAATGAAATGAAGGTGATAATGCCGGTGAAATGAATCCGGGGTCCAGCACCGAAAGTTACCTAGCATTTGCTCGTATTGGGATGAGGGAAAACCCCGGAAAAACCTCAACCAGGTAACTTGCCCCGACCGAGATTCGAACCCGGGCCACCTGACGCGCTGACCGTTACTCCACAGGTGTGGACTGCATCAATTGATGAATGAGGTAATCCACAAATAAGTGAATAAATAAATAAATAAATAAATAAATAAATAAATAAATAAATAAATAAATAAATAAATAAATAAATAAAATTATAAATGAATAAATAAAACGATATATAAAAAGATAGAACGATGAATAAGTAGATGAAACGATAAATAAATCAAATTATGGTTTATTTAACGACGCTCGCAACTGCCTAAGTTATATCAGCGTCGCGGTGTGCCGGAATTTTTATCCCTCGGGTTGCAGCCGCCAAATTACTCTTCAAGGAACGACCACTCATATAAATTGAGGGAAAGAAGGCAGAGGACGGACACTGGAAAGTTTTCTTTTCTCAATCGTACTATCAGGGACTGGAATGCTTTACCTGCAGACTTACTAAAGGCTTTACCAACAACAGAAATATATTTAAAAATAGGCTTAAGGACTTTACTAATAGACGATAATTATACACAATATTTAAAGGGTGTAAGTGATATTTTGTTATTGAAGTGTTGTATCAGTGAAGAATTATGTTGTGTCAGTGAAGTGTGTTGTATCAGTGAAGAATTATGTTGTGTCAGTGAAGTGTGCTGTGTAAGTGAAACGTGATCCTGTCAGTGAAGCTTTATAGTTTATAGTGGCAGTGCAAAGTATTTGAACAGTGAAATGTTTTTGAAGTGTTAGTGAAATCAGGATAGAATCAGTGAAATGTGTCGTAGTTCCAGTGCAGTGAGTGAGTTGACAGCGAAATGAGTGTAATGTTGAAAGGTACTACTTGTGCAGATATGAACATATCATACTCGTGGGTTTTAGTTCGAACTTAGGTTTAAGATACAAATTAGATTTATTTCAAATGTTATTTTAAGTGATCGTGCTTCATTTAATTTAGTATATTCCCTGTTATTATTATTATTCTTCTTATTATTATTATTATTATTATTATTATTATTATTATTATTATTCATTATTGTTAGTATTAATTATTAGTGTTATTATTAATTGTATTTTTAATTAATAAGTTTATTGTCATTATTGAGTGTAATTAGTTACCACTGCCACCGGGTATATACCCATTGCAGTGTGAATAAATACATAACTAACTAACTTTCTTTTACATGCCAGTAATCTACTGACATGAGCCTGTCGCATTTAATCACACTTAAATGCCATCGACTTGGGCCGGGATCGAACCAGCAAACTCGGGCATAGAAGACAAGTACTCTAAGACTACGCCACCAGGCCGACGATAAATAAATAGATAAAACAATAAATACATAGATGAATGATAAAAAATAGATAAAATTATATATATATATAAATATAAACAGGCAAAACGATACATAAATGGATAACAGGATACGTAAATTGATAAGACGATAAGTAAACAGATAAACAGATAAAAAATAAATGAATTAGAAACAAAACGAAAGCAATTTAACAAAACAATAAATCAATCATCCAATTCACCTGTTCGTCGATTCTACCACGCATTCCATTTATTCATCCGTCTATTAACCAGTCAGTACAATGTGTTTAATATACAGGGATATCATTTTATTTTTACTTCAATTTTTATTGTACCTGAGTTTTTTAATGTACTTCACGCCCACCCCCTCTACTAGTAAACTTCCAACCGTTCTCCACACAGAACCGAGGCCGCGTATGCAGTACTGAGTTAGTGAGTATAGTACGTTGCAGAAATATGTTCGCGTTTTCCAGTGACGAAAGAGCTTTCAATATTGAATCATATTTTCGCACAGGTACTGTCGTCCTGCTTCTGTTCGTCCCTCTGTAAAGGCTAGTGGCTGGGCTGTCTTAGCTCTTTTCTGAAAATATTAAATTCTGTTAGAAATTGGACGTCTACGTAATATTATACAACTTTTAAAATAACTTAAATAAAAGGGCCTCGTTAAGTAATTAACTGTCACGTGATTTCCCCCCTTTTCTACGACCCTGCGACAAAACCACTTGAACGGACAGTAGATAGGATTTATGAGTAATTTTATATTTTCGGATCGGGCAGAAGTGAAGACTGAATTTATAGTACGTAAGGTACTCATTTATAGAGTGGGTATAGAATTTTTTAACATGAGTTACTCGTACGAAGGACGAAACTGGTAATTGGAATTAGGTGTCATAGTCTATAGTGCGATAATATGCACAAAAGAACTGAAGCCTGTATCGAAATGAACGGCCACCATTTTCAAAAATGTGTTTAAATATCCATATTATGATTATTTTTCAATTTAACTTCATTCTTATATTGTACGCTAATGTGCTGTAACATTACAATATACACTGCATAATTAATACGTCCGAATGGATAGCTCAATTCGTGAGTAAAAACACTAAGTGTTAATACAGTACTGTATTTTGATTAAACAAAAACCTAATGAAAATTATCAAACTCAAAATTGTGATATTTCCTAGTTTACATAAATGGATGAACTACTTTTCTTCCCTCCTATACCTAGTAAAGTGATTTGAGTTTTACGGCAGTATCATCGAACTCCAGTCTTGGAAGGAGGGACAAGCGGTGTTTCCGGTTCTAGACCTTTAATCCAAAGATATAGCCAGGTTAATATTAAAAATGTTAGTAAAAATAAAATGATGTCCCTGTATTAACAATTCAATACATGTTGTCCATTCATCTATTTATGGATATGGATAGGCAGGTGCATGGAGTCGAATTCATTGTCTCCGTGAATTTCTCAAATCAATTTGTGAATTAATCAAATATAGACTATCCGTCCGTCCACCAATCCATTCGTCCATCCTAGGCCCGATTGTATAAACCATTTAATTTTAGATCAGGGGTTAAATTGATCCTTGTTTCAGCTGAACTTGGAATTTTGTGTTGTATAAAGTCTAATCAGAGATTAATTTGTCTCAAACTAAAGTCAACTTTGACAGAAGAAATTTTTCCGATTAAGTTAGATGATCCAAGTTCAGTTATTTCTTTTCTGTTTGAAATATACGAGTGGCAGATTGTGCAAATAAAATATCCATTATTATTAATATTAATAGATATGTTAGGTACATTTATATATATTTCTTTCAATTTCTTGCCTTAATACACAAACATTCTTATATTTTATAAGGCTCTATCGTGTTCAGCAGTATGAAATAACATAACCTATAATTATATTATGTTTATAACAACCATTAATTATTAATGGATATGATAGGTACATTCATAAATGTTCAATTAACTGTATTACTAAACGAAAATTGTCCTTTTATAAAGCTTTATTATGTTTAGCAGTATCAAACACCATAACATGATAACAACTTGGAGAACAGTCAACCTTCTTCTTATTGTCCGCCATTATTTACATTGAAAAAAAAAACAATGTCTTCAACAGTGTGTACGGAAAGTCGCCAAAAAGTAGTTGTTAAGTCGCTAGAGTTCTCATTATCAACAAAGAAAGATTAAATTTTGTCACTATGGGGTGCTAAAAAAGCAATATAAAAGTTAAAAGGAATTGTTGTTGAAAAAGAGTTAAATTCGCTAGATTGGCAACACTGAACAAACGTGTATAACATAGTCCGCGCATCACGTATTTCACCTGTTTATGCGACGTTGCCAAATCCTTTTCACGTGAACTTAGATTGCATTTGAACCAAGGTAATTTGATCGCAGAAAAGTTTTATACAATAGAAGAAGTGTCTGAACTCGGTTTACTTTTCGATCTTCAATCAAAGTTAATCTTTAGTCGGGGAGTTTTATACAATTGGGCCTTAGAGTTTGTATATCATTAGGGAAGTTTATCTCAGGTCCACAGACGCTCTTTTCTAACTTTCTGATAAACGAAAACACCGCTGTATTCCCGTGACTTTGATCCGGTTTCTAAGGCAACCCAGGAGACCTCACGATTGCTAAGAACAAACGTTCTTGCCTTAGAGCTTAGATGGAATACGAAGCCATTTGAGTGGCCTCCATAGAAGGATAGCTGCAGCAACGATAGCGTATACCACTATCGGTCCCACGACTGAGGAATCAAAACCACAAAGAAGGCGATGAGAGAGTGAAAGTATATTGCAACCACCCTGTGGGGCAGAGCTTATGGTCTGCAAGTCGATTCCGATGCGGTTTGTCTTGCAACAGGATGTACGTTCACGCGTGTTCGATTTGTTGCGGCTGGGAGCGAAAACGTGAGGCAGTGCTGTTCAATTCCTGGACACGGAGGTGAAATACGAAAAGATGTAAACTGTATATTCTCTTACATAACCGTATATACTCATCTATAAACTACCGTAAACAAAACTATAAACTATCGTAAACTAAACTGAAACGTATACTAAAACTACACTGGAATAAAGACTGAACTATACTTGGAACTACAGTGCTATGTTGCCAAAATGGACTACCATGCTGCCAGCTGATGGAAGCTAGCAATTGACGTTAAGATGGCTGACGTTAAAACATTCATTGACAATAAAACGCGAACGATACAAAAATCGACAAAGAATCAAATACGAAACGTACCAATGCTAACATTGTATGCATAATAAATGTCGCCAAGAGAGCTGTTAAGCACTTCCCACGTGGGAAAGGTACGTTTCGCAACTCAACCGTTGTTACCATAGCAACAGGCCTACCACGCTATGTGACATTCAGTTGTTTTTCCGATCGCAACGCTCCTGTCATGTCCCATCTTTCAAAAAAAACATGTATAACTAACGGAATTCCAGAAATGTAGGGGAGAGAGGGGATACAGTGGACATGGGGATACAATGGACATATGCAAATTTCCGTCTATATGACCTTCCATGTTGGCATCAATGACCAGAGATATTCATTTGTTCATATCTTATGAAAGTACAGTGTTTTTGACCAGAAGTACAAAGAAGATTTTCGAACAGCAGCATTTTCCAGTTTTTCGTAGTTTTGATGTAAATCTTGAGGTAAGTGCTATTCTCTATTAAATAGTTTCTTTTCAAATCACAGTGCAAGTTATAACGTTGTATATTTGTGGATATTATGAGAATTCATTTCATGTATAATACTTTAGTGAGGTTGAAATCCTTTGTGAAAGAAAAGGAAAAAAGTACCAAACCAGATCATGGGGATATATTGGACAGTGATGTCCAATGTATCCCCTTGCATTAATATTCTTTTTTATTTTTTTTAAATATGTCTACATTAGATCAATTAACTATTTACTTTATTTGTCTGCAGATGCCTCGAGTCTACACAAGAAAAACAGATCGTGAGTTTTCTGAGGCGGATATTAAAGCAGCAGTTGATGATGTATTACATAATAATATGTCTCTGCGAGCTTCTGCAGAACAGCATGGTGTCAAAAAATCCCGCTTGGCAATGTATGTGAAGAAATCAAGGGAGGTTGGGTTTGATTCAATGAATTTCAAGTCCAATTTTAAGAATCGTCAAGTAATTCCAGGTCACTTGAAATAAGCTCTTGCTGATTATTTGTTGTTATGTTCAACTATGTTTTATGGGCTGACACCAAAACAAACAAGACGATTGGCTTTCGAATATGCTAAAAAGAATGAACTGATGACAATACCTGCATCTTGGAAAGCAAATAAGGAGGCTGGTTTGGATTGGTTCTCAGCATTTTTGTAAAGAAACCCAGCACTCGCCATCAGAACACCAGAAGCTACAAGTCTAGCCAGAATGCAGGCATTCAATAGAGCAACAGTGGACCAGTTCTTTGATAAGTTGGACATTGTGCTGCAGAGACGTAAATTCATGCCGTATCAGATTTTCAATTTAGACGAGACTGGCTTGAACACTGTGCCACCTGTGATAAAGTAATCGCAAAAAAAGGTGAAAAAGAGGTAGGACAAGTGACTTCCAGGGAGCGGGGTGAACTTATGACACAAGTTGGTATCATTTGCGCAAATGCCTTACCTCCTGTGTGGATATTCCCCCGCGTTTGCTTTGACAAAGCACGCATGATGCCTGGTGCACCTACAGGGGCTTTGGGTCTTGTCCACAAGTCAGGTTGGATGACAGCGGAAAATTTCTTGAGCGTTTTGATATTTTTTAAAGAAAATGTACGTTGTTCAAATGGAAATCCGGTGTTGCTGATCATGGATAATCATGAGTCCCACCTGAGTGTAGAAGGCCCAGATTATTGCAAGGGAAATGGCATTACCATCTTGACCCTCCCACCACACACATCCAATAAGCTCCAGCCCCTGGACCACTGCGTGTTTGGTCCTTTCAAGAAATTCTTCAATGAAGCAGTTAACGCCTGGCACCTTAGTCATCCAAATGAAAGTGTGACAATCTTTGAATTACCACAAATGAGTGCAACTGCATGGGACAAAGCAGCGATCCCAGAAAACATTAAATCGGGATTTAAATCTTGTGGAATTTCTCCATTTGACCGAAATATATTCCCCAATGAACATTTCTTGTCGTCTGTAGTATCAGATCGCCCACCTCCAGTGCTTTTGAACCATCAAAGTTCTCCAGGATCAATTGCAGAAGAACAAGCAGGATCTAAAGTAGAAGATGCTGTAATTACTTCAGTTGTCAGCTCTAGAACATTAGAAACTCCAATATCTTCGACAACCGAAAATACATATGTCAGTCCTGAAGAAGTAAGGCCCTTTCCAGAACGGAAGTGTAAAAACTCAAAGGAAAAACAGGCAGAGAAGAGGAGAGTTCGTCAGAGGTCTTCATCACCTTTAGAGGAAGTTGGTGAGAATACCTCTGACTCAGATCAAGATTCACATGAAAATGAAGTTGAACCCATTTACTCCCTACATTCTGGCGATTTTGTAATTGTCAGAGTTAGTGGCAAAAACACTTCAAGAAATTATGTAGCCCAAATTGTTAATCGAGCCGTGGATGGATATGATGTGAAATTTTTTAAACGTCAGATCACTTCTAATCGGTTCATTGAAACTGATGAGACAGTATCATTTGTGTCATACGAGGAGACTGTGCTGAAGTTGCCTGAACCTATCAAAGACAACAAAAAGCGTTTTGAAAATTTGACCTATTTTGACTTTGATTTCATGCCATTTTGTATCCAATAATGTATTGTATTGATTGTACATATATGAATTTTGTTGTAGTTTGTTAGTATTATTGTATTTGAAATTTAGAGACCATGTATGATCATTTTTTTCTGTATACAAAATATTTTGATTTCTGTTCAATGTATCCCCATATCTGGGGATACTCTGGACAAAGTGTATTTCTTCAAATATATTCAAAAGATGATTTCAGTTTTACTAATATGAAAATGATTAAAATTTTTAATGACAGCCAGATGTCCAACAAATCAAAACCAGGTGGAAAGAATCTTTTTAATTCATAAGCTTAGTGCACAAAAATTTAATAAGATAAACTGTCCAATGTATCCCCTCTCTCCCCTACTGAGTTGGAATGTACCAACTAAAAGGTTGGATTCATTGGATTTAAGAGGAGATGACGGTATTTTTTAAAACTTTTTTCCTATTTGGTGTAAAATATTATTTTTTTGTATGTAGAGAGCTCATGGCTGTAGCAATTCAACCACATATAAATATTTGAAAAAAAAAAATATATATATATATATATATATATATATATATATATATATATAGGTGGCCCAGATTTGAAAAAAAAAATGTATCCAATGCACAATTTTACTAAAACCACTATACAGGTTGTCCAAGTCAAGTCTGCGAGTGGGGATATCGGGGTGAAATGTAGAGGCAAAACACAGTTGCCACATAGGTCACTTGACGCTCAGATTTCAACGTGTGCACATCGTTTAAAATACACTACGGAGCGCACGCATTTGTTGTCCTTGTCTTCAGATAAAGGCAACAGTTACGCTGCCTCCCCCCTCATGCAACTTTCTCTCCTACGCCCACGCTTGCCAATCAGAACGCCAAACCTCACTGTCAAGCAGAAGTATAAGTACAGTCTATTTCAAAGCGTCTTAAATTGTTACCGCTCTATGAACTGAAGCACAGTAGGAAAACTTTGCTGTCATATGAGACTGTACTGGTCTCCTCTCGTTACCGCCTCCTTTCACTACAGAACTGCCTCCAACTTCCCCTCTCGGCTCGCAGACTTAACTTGGTCGAGCTGCATCTAAGTCATTTTTAAAGATAGATAAAAACAGTTTTTTGCAATGTACTTGCAAAAGCATGCTCTACAAATTGTTTATAACGGAATTTTGATATTAGTCCCTAAATTTGTAAAATAAACAATTAAAATTTAATAACACTTTTTTTATTTCCTTTTCTTGCAAACAGACAGACATATTTTAAAAATGAAATCAAATAAAAAATTCTGTTACAGAGAAAAGTTCCCTAATAGTATAGAACTGTGGTCGTCAGCACTCGCTGAAATGTGCAAAGGGTAATCGGAGCCGTCCCGTGTGTCCCGTCGTGCAGCAGGAAGAGGTAGAGAGCATACCCGCTAGCAGCTACGAGTGCACCATGGTGCACTGTTCTCCGCGGGTAAGAGACGCTAGCCCCAGGGTGCTCTGTGCTGACGACCGCTGGTCTAGAAAATGTGTGTTCTAAATTTCAGGTATGTATCTTTAATAGTTCAGAAATTATATCCATTTTTGTCTGGCAGTGTAGCAAAAAAAAAAAAATAATTGAAGTTACTGGAAAAAACAGTAAAAGTGAGCGTGGTGTGATTTAAATATCCATACTGCAGGAATTTTGAGAGAGGACGATATTTTTTGGTGAAAAATGAGTGAATTTTCAAAAACTTTTTTTTTCTTTAAAATACTCTGTGATATATTAATATTATAGGCCTATTATATAATTCCATATAATTTCATTGTAGCTATAATTTTAATTTTAGTTTCCATTTTATTTTATTTTCTATATTCCTCTTATATTAATAATATATTATATTATATAATTTCATTATAGTCGTAATTTTAATTTTAGTTCCTATTTTATTTTATTTTCTATATTCCTCTTATATTAATAATATAGTATAATATATTATATAATTTCATTGTAGCTGTAATTTCAATTTTACTTCCTATTTTTTTATTTTCTATATTCCTCTTATATTAATAATGTATTATATTATATAATTTCATTGTAGCTGTAATTTTAATTTTAGTTCCTATTTTATTTTCTATATTCCTCTTATATTAATAATATATTTTATGATATAATTTCATTGTAGCTGTAATTTAATTTTTAGTTCCTGTATTATTTTATTTTCTATATTCCTCTTATATTAGGCCTAATAATATATTATATGATATAATTTCATTGTAGCTGTAATTTTAATTTTAGTTTCTATTTTATTTTATTTTCTATATTTCTCTTACATAAATAATATATCTGAACTGCGACCGAACACGAGCGCTGCTCATTCGGTCCTCAAATTTCGTTAATATTATTGTACGGTATCCTCTTTTTATATTTATTGTATTATTTTATTTCTATTGTTGTAATTATATTCTGTAGACTGAAGTATTATCACAGTCCAGTATATACAGTCACGAAGCTCAATACGTAGTAAATATGCATCCATAGATAGTTGCTAACGACTAGGATCGCTAATATCGCCTCATTACAGACAATGCGAAATAATACTAGCACAGTCTATTGTTCCTAGCACCCTCACAACTTAAGCTTCGTGACTGTATATACTAGACTGTGGTATTATTCTGTATTATATTATTATATAAATTTGTGCTGGAAATTTAAAATAGATTTAAACTTGAAACAAAAAAATTTGGCTAGGTCAAAATTGAACCGAACTGGCCAAATTAATGACAGAAGTGAACTGGATAATACTGATTGAATTCGGCTGGAATATAGCCTTGCTATTGGCTGGCTAGCAGGATCTTTCTAAGCTTCTATGTCAATAAAAAAATTATAAATTGACTTCGTAAATCCAGATCGTACTTAAGGCATGCGTAAATAGTATTGTCACATTCTAGTCAAATATTCAGTACTAACTCTGATCATATAATTGAAAATTACTTACAGTATTTATAATTGCTGCTAACTTGATGTAATTACTGTTCTTTAAATTCGACGAGAGCTTAATGCCATTAGATAAAGACACGAAACTCGATTATGAGTTAAGAAATGTAGCCTTGTAGCATTTTAATGGAGAAATGAGAACTGCAGCTACCATCCATTAATCATCCAAGTCGTTCCATAGCGATCAGACCACTTGGCGAATCGCTGCGTTGACGGGCGTTTTTCTACTTCTGGCGCCAAAGTCTCTTTCCTTTCACAATGTCCTAACAATAAACTTGAATTACTGAACTACTTTGAACAACTTCCAATTCATAGCTCACCAGAAATTTGACGCACTGAAAAAAAAAGTACCAATAGTTTTATTAACGGAACATTCACCGGCACTAAAAATCTTAGTTTTATATTGCTGTGTATAATAATTTCAACCTTTACTTGTCTTTACGAATTAGCAAGTGATTAATTTGATTAAGTGATTAGTAAGTAGGCTATTATACAGGGTGTTAAGAAGAGTCTAATGTTTTGAGAGGCGACAATACGCATGACTACAAGAAATTGAATGGAAAGAGGAGAATTGGGAGGACAAATGTAAAAGGTACGCAAAACGCGTCCTTGCAAGGGGTTCGGAGCTGCAAGAAACTAAATATGTGAGCTCCAAGCCTGTTGGCCACTAGTCTCACTCCGGGTTACTCTGCTCCACTGAAGGATGTTAAATGTTATGTTTTATTTAACGACGCTCGCAACTGAAGAGGTTATATCAGCGTCGCCGGATGTGCCGGAATTTTGTCCCGCAGGAGTTCTTTGACATGCCAGTAAATCTACTGACATGAGCCTGTCGCATTTAAGCACACTTAAATGCCATCGACCTGGCCCGGGATCGAACCCGCAACCTTGGGCATAGAAGGCCAGCGCTATACCGACTCGCCAACTAGGTCGACCCACTGAAGGAGCTTTAGAAAATTTTGAAGGGGAAAGCCGAAGATGGACGTAGCCTCTTAGGTACCACATACGCGAGGGGCATGGAATGTGATCAACGTGATCACGGGACGGGACGAGGAAGAAATGGCTGGTTTATATCTGCACATTGAAATGAACTGTGTCATTTCGCAGTGCAGGAGGAGTCGAGAAGACTCTGTCGTCTGTCGTTGGATGACAAGGCAGGTGAAGACCGCCAGGAGAGACGCCGTGAATTCTGAATCAGCAAACTAAAAGGTTCCCTGTCCTTTCGCATTGCAACTACACGAGTGACCTTGCACATGTATTTCGTAATTTTATAGACTTTGAACTAGGGCATTACGTCGTTTGTTAGAAAAAGGTGGAATTTAAAGGAAAAAAAATCCAATAAATACGACGGTTGTTTCATAAATCATGGCAACCATGTTATAGGCTATGTTCGGAATATGTGGCAACACGGCTAATCCAGTATATACAGGGTGATTCATGAGGATTTACCACCACTTACGGAACTTATTTCCGAAGACATTCTGAGCAAAAAATGTCATATAAACATTTGTCCTAATCTCAATATTTTCAGAGTTACACTAATTTGAAGTTTTTTTAAAATACCGTTATTCTTTAGTTTTAAGGGTAAAAAGAATATTACAGATAACGAATAAACTATTCAGAAGGATAATTAGTTTAATTGGCTAGTATTCTGAACCCAGAAATGTGTTGTGAATTACATTTTCTTACGCATTTATCACATCAATTGTTACAAATCACGCCACTGTGGTAAATTCTTCAAGACTGTACATTAAGATGCATAATTAAACTGTAAAGAATCAAGTTTCTAACGTCGTATGATTTCTAACAGTTTTTGTGTTAAGTGCGTAAGAATAATGTAATCTTTAGTTTAACATTGAAAAACAAAATCTGTACAAAGCAATTAACAACACATTTTTAGCTTCAGAACACTGTGATGATGGATTTGATAGAACAGAGAAAAATTCTCTCCAGCACCGGCACTTGAACCCGGGTTTTCAGCTCTACGTGCTGACACTTTATCCACTGAACCACACCGGATTCTAGTTCCGATGCCGGATCGAATCCCATCAGTTTAAGTTCTACCTCTCAGTTTCCCTTTGGTGGTCTACCCTCATGTACTGTGTCACAGATTATGTGACAGTGGCACAAGTCCACCACTATGTACAGAGATGCACTCATTACAAGTGACTAAGGGTCGTATTCATAAACGATTCTTTGGACCAAAGTTGACTTTGGAAAGTACAAAGTCGCCATTTTCCTATTCACAGTCGACACTTTGAAGAAAGTAAACTTCGATCGTGACTTTACTTCGAAGTAACCGAAAATCTAGACTTTGACTTTGACTTTCGTTCGTGGATATAAGAAAAATGGCGGATATTTGGGAAATTGTTATATTTGCCGAGAAGATTGATAACATCCAGGAAATTATTGAAGCTGCTCGTGTTTCTCGGCGTATTATTAGACATGTACAAAACTCTATTGAATTTTATAGAGATAATGAATTCAAATCAAGATACAGATTTGAAAAATGGGCCGTATTAAATAATATCCACGATTCAACATGCATTTATGAATAATAGAATAATAAAAATGGATTACCTGTTCCATTAATAATACTCTTATTCCACTTCGATATTGCTCTATGGGTATAAGGATTAATGGTTTACTATTGATTTTGTATATTTAATTGTATTCTTTATACGTCTTCACCAGTTCTAGTAGCATGTCTCTTTCATAATCTGTCATTGGTGGCATCTTCTTATCTTTCACATCTTCACAATTATTTTACATTGAAATAATTAAAAAATGCTGCAATAATCGCTTGACGTCTGCCGATGTTCAATTGTTTCACTGATTTGAGACTCAAAAGATGGCTTTTATTGTGGCAATGCCTACTCTACTTCAGCTATTAATTAATTTAATTTGTTTAGAAGGCCATGATTGTGATAACATTCATAAAATATCGCCAAATCTCAACTTACCGAAGTCAAAGTCAAAGTCTCAGAAGTACTGTCTATGAATAGAACTTTTAACAAAGTTAAACTTTACTACGAAAATCGACTTTGCGAAGTCTTCATCCAAAGTCTCGTTTATGAATACGGCCCTAAGTGGCCGGGATCCGACGGAATGAGCGCCATCTTGAATCACGAAGTGATTACTTACGCATATCATATTATTATGATGTACCGAAGTACATAAATTATATGTAGGAATTCTGCGTTATTACATCATTTTACGCAGACCTGGTATTCGCATTTTATTGTCATAGATGTTGCGTTACATGAATATGAAGCCTGGGAATCCAAAACTAACGTAACTAGCAACAGCATTGAAAGTAAACGTCGCACACTTGTGAACCAAGCTTTCCAGCCACTCAAACAAAAGAGGATCAATCTGAGAGAGATTTACAACAGGGGGACATAAATAAAACAGGATTCCGCCTCTGTTCCATCTCCATCTGGACCACGGGAGATTCTCCAAGGGCTAGCAGCGTTTCATCTCGATTAAATCTCCATACAAGCATTCCAGTTCAAAGGAGGTTTTTTAATAAACTCCAATCATATGCGTACAGCTTCGGATGTAGCGTTCAATATTGCATTGAGGATTGTGGAATAAACCTGCGCACAACACAGTGGCGCCGTTTAGGGGAAGAGGGGGCAATTGCCTCCCCAGAAAAGAATGTCAGAACCGTACTATTAATATTAAACTACTTTACTTTCAAAACGCTTAAAATAAAAAAAAAAAAAAAACGAGCTAGTTAATGGCTTTGCTCGAATGAAAGCAAGGTGTCACCCTTTGTTACATTACTGGTTCTTACTTACTTATGGCTTTTAAGGAACCCGGAGGTTCATTGCCCGCCATCGGTCCCTATCCTAAGCAAGATTAATCAAGTCTCTACAATCATATCTCACCTCCCTGAAATATAAATTTATCTTCTCATCTACGTCTCGGCCTCCCCAAAGGTCTTTTTCCCTCCGGCCTTCCAACTAACACTCTATATGCATTTCTGGATTCGCCCATACGTGCTACATGCTCGCAATAAGTTTCGACGGATTACATGTAATTATTGGAACAACCTTCTCAATAACATGCTTATTACGTCATCTAATATTACATTTCTCATCCAATCATTATTTCGTTGATAATTATGTGTTGAATGATAATTCATTTTGGTAAGAACCGATTTATCAAATATTTAACTGTTATTTATAAAAGTTTTCTTTATATTTACAGTGAAATGCCCATCTCAAACGTCTGGATTTAACGTTCCTAAACGTTGACGAATACAATGCGTCCAGCTCTGCGTTGTGTAACTTTCTCCATTCTACTGTAACTTCATCCCTCTTAGCCCCAAATATAAATAAATGAATAAACAAACAAACAAACAAATAAATAAGCAAATAAATAAACAACCAAATAAATAAATAAATAAATAAATAAATAAATAAATAAATAAATAAATAAATAAATAAATAAATAAATAAATAAATAAGTAAATAAATAAATAATAAATAAATAACCAAATAACAAAGTAAATAAATAAATAAATAATAAATAAATAACCAAATAAGTAAGTAAATAAATAAATGAATAAATAATAAATAAATAACCAAATAAGTAAGTAAATAAATAAATAAATAAATAATAAATAAATAACCAAATAAGTAAGTAAATAAGTAAATAAATAAATAAATAAATAATGAAATGAAATGAAATATAATATAATATAATATAATATAATATAATATAAATACACAAATAAAATAAAATAAATAAATAAACAAATAAGCAAATAAATAACAAAATAAGTAACCAAATAAATAAAGCAAATAAATAAATAAATACATAAGCAAATAAGCAAATAAATAAATAAATAAATAAATAAATAAATAAATAAATAAATAAATAAATAAATAAATAAATAAATAAATAAGCAAATAAATAAACAAATAAAAAATAAACAAATGAATAAATATAATATAATATAATATAATATAATATAATATAATATAATATAATATAATATAATATGATGTATTATAATATAATATAATATAAAATAAAATAAAATGAAAATAAAATGAAATATAATATAATATAATACAATATAAATATAATATAAATAACTAAATAAATAAAATAAAATAAATAAATAAATAAACAAATAAATAAAGTAAATAAATAAATACATAAGCAAATAAATAAATAAATAAATAAATAAATAAATAAATAAATAAATAAATAAATAAATAAATAAATAAATAAATAAATAAGCAAATAAATAAACAAATAAATAAATACATAAATGAATAAATATAATATAATATAATATAATATAATATAATATAATATAATATAATATAATATGATATATTATAATATAATATAAAATAAAATGAAAATAAAATGAAATATAATATAATATAATACAATATAAATATAATAAAAATAACTAAATAAATAAAATAAAATAAATAAATAGTTAAATAAATAAATAAGTAAATAAATAAATAAGCAAATAAATAAACAAATAAATAAAGTAAATAAATAAATAAATACATAAGCAAATAAACAAATAAATAAATAAATAAATAAGCAAATAAATAAACAAATAAATACACAAATAAATAAATAAATAAATAAATGAATAAATATAATATAATATAATATAATATAATATAATATAATATAATATAATATAATATAATATAATATGATATATTATAATATAATATAAAATAAAATAAAATGAAAATAAAATGAAAATAAAATGAAATATAATATAATATAATACAATATAAATATAATATAAAATAACTAAATAAATAAAATAAAATAAATAAATAATTAAATAAATAAATAAGTACTTTTTCAAGTAAACAAGTAAATATATGAATAAGAAAATAAACAAAGAAACACGTAATAAACAATTAAAATAAATGACCAATAGAAACCGTGTCACTGTGTGTCAGGAAAGCTTGCATTGTGTTTAATTTAACTTTAGTTTGTGGAAAACGACCAGGATAGAAATATGACATGTCATAGATATTCGAGACCAAATTATGACATTTAAATCAAGGGGAATTGGACGTTATCGCAAGAAAAGTAATGGTAAAAATAGCCTATCTTCAAGCAGTCATAAATATAATAGTACTTATCACAGCTATTTCATTTTTTAGTGATATATGTATATACATTAAGCTTTAAAATGAAAGAAGAATGGCTAATCTAGTGTAAATCTTACCCTTAAGTTAATTTTTAAATTTAAATATATTTTTTATATAAATTCACTACATACCTGTGATTAGGTAAACTCTATTCACTTCTCACAGCACACATTGAATTAAAATTTTGGCCACTTACTGCTAATAGATACTGAAATTATTAAAATATCTGTAATATTATGGGCATATGGCTAATACTAATCTTCGTCAATTTTTTTTTTTAATTTATTGACGGTGATGATTTCTATAAGCCCTATGCCCATAATATTACAGATACGTGAATAATTTTAGTAGGGTATGTTTTAGTATCTATTAGCAGTAAGTGGTGAAATTTTCAATTCAATATGTTCTATAATAAGTGAATAGAGTGTGCCTAATCACAGACATGTAGTGAATTTATAAAAAAAAATGTGCTTAATTAAAAAAAATTAATTTAAGGGTAAAGATATACTCTAGAGTCACCATTCTTTTTCATTTTAAAGCTTAATATGTATACACACATAGCTAACAAAAATGAAAGACCTCTGATAAATAGTATTATATTTATGACTGCTTGAAGATAGGCTATTTTTACCATTATTTTGCATGCGATAATGACCAACTCCCCTTAAGCACAATATACAAAATAGATCTACAGACGTGGACAATTTATTAACAAAATTGACGATTTTTATGATAATTCTGTTTACAAAATTTGACTTTTCAATTTAGACTACAGTTGACAATTTTGCATATTTCCATCATTACAGTAGACAGAACTATGCAAAAATGTCAACTGTAGTTTAAATTGAAGAGTCAAGTTTTATAAAAATGTATAATAAAAATCTTCAATTTAGCTAATACCGGTAATTTATAAATTAGCAAAAATGTCAACTGCATTGAAGAGCCAAATTTTGTAAAAATATAAAATAAAAATGTTCAGTTTTGCTAATAATTTGGAAATATCCAAAATGTCAACTGTAGTCCAAATTGAGGAATCGAATTTTGTAAAAATATACAATAAAAACCTTCAGTTTTGCTAATAATTTGTAAATATGCAAAAATATCAAATGTAGTCCAAATTGAAGAGTTAAATTTTGAAAAATATACAATACAAATCTTCAATTTGGTTAATCATTTGGAAATACACAAAAATGTCAACTGTAGTCTAAATTTAAGAATCATATTTTGTAAAAATATATAATAAAAATCTTCAATTTTGCTAATAATTTGTCCACGTCTGTATATATTTATGTAAAATACTACAATTTGTGGCAGTAGCCAAGCTTTTAAAAATACTGACTTCAGATAGCGTTATTTGGTTCACCCATCTAGCTCAGTTTCACAGGAGGCTGAGCGTACACCGATGTCATTCTGGAAGTTAACACCGAATTAAAGACTGCACTTTAACCTGATCTGAACCCGTGTCCTTTCATTCCGCGCTCTCTCTCTTTCTCGCTCACCGAATTACGTCTCATGTCGTAATTGTCGCGTATTGATCAAAGGTGCCAACACTTCACCTCTGCGTCACAGTCTACGAACAAGTGCAGACACACATTATTCAGCGCCTGCCCGAACATTTAAATCCTTTTTAAGCCATAGGCCTATTTACAATTGAAGTGAAACGCAGGAAAGAGGATTTAGGAAGGAGGGACGCTGTGTAATCCGAAGAGAGCTTCGAGAAACAAGACGAGGGAGCACTGCAGTCACTTTCAATGGTGCAGTAAATCCGCTACGAAGTCTGGCGATAGATTACAAATGGCGACAGCCTTCCTTACTTTCATTGCTGACAAGTCATCCATCTCCAAGAAATGTTGGGTATCTTCAGATCCATTCCTTTTCAAGTTCGTTACTAATTTTGTACCTTTCACAAGCAATAATAATAATAATAATAATAATAATAATAATAATAATAATAATAATAATAATAATAATAATAATAATAATAATAATACTTAATTACTTATGGCTTTTAAGGAACTAGGAGGTTCATTGCCGTCCTCATATAAGCCCGCCATCGGTTCCTATCCTGAGCAAGATTAATCCAGTCTCTATCATCATATTCCACCTCCCTCAAATCCATTTTAATATTATCTTCTCATCTACGCCTCGGCCTCCCCAAAGGCCTTTTTCCCTCCGGTCTTCCAACTAACACTCTATATGCATTTCATGATTCGCCCTTACGTGCTACATGCTCTGTCCATTTCAAAAGTATGAATTTAATGTTCCTAATTATGTCAGGTGAAGAATAAAATACATGCAGTTCCACGTTGTATAACTTTTTCCATTTTCCTATAACTTGATCCCTCTTAGCTCCAAATATTTTCCGAAGCACCTTATTCTCAAACACCCTTAACCTTTGTTCCTCTCTCAAAGTGATAGTCCAAGTTTCACAACCATAAAGAACAACCGATAATGTAACTGTTTTATAAATTCTAACCTTCAGCTTTTTGGATGACAAAAGCTTCTCAACCGAATAATAATACGCATATATATTTTGTGTTTAATTTCCTCCCGAGTGTCATTTATATTTGTTACTGTTGCTCCAAGATATTTGAATTTTTCTACCTTTTCGAAGGATAAATTTCCAATGTTTTATATTTCCATTTCGTACAGTATTCTGGTCACGGGACATAATCATATACTTTGCATTTTCGGGATTTACTTCAAAACCTATTTCTTTACTTACTTCAAGTGAATTTTCTCCTAACATATTCACATAATCCGCATAGATAAGCAGCTGATGTTCCCATTCAATCCCAAACCCCCTCTGTTAATAATATTAATAATAATAAGTTAATAATAATAATAATAATAATAATAATAATAATAATAATAATAATCACTTACAGGCTTTTAAGGAACCCGGAGGTTCATTGCCGCCCTCACATAAGCCCGCCATTGGTCCCTATCCTGATCAAGATTAAAATCCAGTCTCTACCATCATATCCCACCTCCACCAAATCCAAATAATAATAATAATAATAATAATAATAATAATAATAATAATAATAATAATAATAATACTGTAGTAAATATGGATTACGTAACAAATTCAATTCATACAGATTTTAAAGTATTAACTATTGGAGAAATTTATAAATATAGTTTACTAACTTACTACTACAGAAATCAAACAAAACATAAATCTAATCGACATGAATATCGCACTCGAAGACAAAAGTCTGCTTTCCCATTAATTGAGCCTAAATGTCATACAAGTGCAGCTCTTAAACATGGCGCTACACTTTATAATAAAATTACAAACAATTTTCCAAATTTGAAATATTTTAAAATTGAAGCTTTTAAAAAATAAATTTATAAAATTATTCATGACATATAATAGGCCTATTAACTCATGTGTGTATTTTTTTACCTTTTATTTCTGTCGACTATTTTCATGTTTTTATTGAATATCACTGGCTTCTGTCTGATTGTCAATTTATATTAAATGTGTTTTTTCTCTCCTTTTCTATTTTTTTTTTGCTGTTGTGTGTTAGTTATCGGTTTGAATTAAGTCACTTACTGTATTTAGTAAACTCTCCTTGTAAATTGTATGTCATATTATTGGCTAAGACCACACTGTACACGAGCCTGGCTCTAGCTAGCTAGTTAAATGATAAAAATTAAATAAGTAGTTATATTATTGTAATACTTATACAATGTAGGTTAATGAGACCGAATATGTTAGGAGGAAATCCACAAACGTTTAGGGAAATCGCGGAAATTCTACTTAAAGCAAGTAAAACTATAGGGTTGGAAGTAAATCCCAAAAAGACTAAGTATATGATTATGTCTCGTCATCAGAATATTGTACGAAATGGAACTGTAAAAGTTGGCGATTTATCCTTCGAAGAGGTGGAAAAATTTAAATATCTTGGAGCAACAGTAACAAATATAAATGACACTCGGGAGGAAATTAAACGCAGAATAAATATGGGAAATGCCTGTTATTATTCGGTTGAGAAGCTTTTGTCATCCAGTCTGCTGTCAAATAATCTGAAAGTTAGAATTTATAAAACAATTATATTACCGGTTGTTCTGTATGGCTGTGAAACTTGGACTCTCACTTTGAGAGAGGAACAGAGATTAAGGGTGTTTGAGAATAAGGCTCTTAGGAAAATATTTGGGGCTAAGAGGGATGAAGTTACAGGAGAATGGAGAAAGTTACACAACACAGAACTGCAAGCATTGTATTCTTCACCTGGCATAATTACGAACATTGAGGGGAGGCAGAGGTGAATATTTCAAAATCCACAAAATTTATCCGATTTGTTTGAAATTGATCATGGATACTAAGTATGTTATTAGTAATGGACACACCAAGTTTCAACTAAGTACAATAGTTCTGTAAATATTAATAATTTTATAAAACTTTATATCGTTTGATATAAAATGCTCCATGCACCATATTGTAAGAAATTTTCAATAATTCTTTTTATTTATATGTTCAGAGAAGGTATATAACTGATGATAAGTATTAGTTTATTATGGGAATAATATAGTAATACAGTTATCTTGGTTTTAATTTCATACTTTTAAGAGCAAAAAATCAAAAACTAACATCGGAATATCAAAATAAAGATAATAAAAATGAAAAAAAAAAATCAAATTTTTCATTTTTTTTTTTCAGTTTTGTTAAAAAATTTCACCTCTGCCTCCCCTTAAATCCAGACGTTTGAGATGGGGAGAGCATGTAGCACGTATGGACGAATCCAGAAATGCATATAGAGTGTTAGTTGGGAAGCCGGAGGGAAAAAGACCTTTGGGGAGACCGAGACGCAGATGGAAAGATAATACTAAAATGGATTTGACGGAGGTGGGATATGTTGATGGAGACTGGATTAATCTTGCTCAGGATAGGGACCAATGGCGGGCTTATGGACGGACACTGGAAAGTTTTCTTTTCTCAATCGTACTATCAGGGACTGGAATGTTTTACCTGCAGACTTACTAAAGACTTTACCAACAACCAAAAATGTATTTAAAAATAGGCTTATGGACTTTACTAATAGACGATAATTATACACAGTATTTAAAGGGTGTAATTGATATTTTGTTATTGAAGTGTTGTATCAGTGAAGAATTATGTTGTGTCAGTGAAGTGTGTTGTGTAAGTGAAACGTGTTCCTGTCAGTGAAGCTTTATAGTTTATAGTGGCAGTGCAAAGTATTTGAACAGTGAAATGTTTTTGAAGTGTTAGTGAAATCAGGATAGAATCAGTGAAATATGTCGTAGTTCCAGTGCAGTGAGTGAGTTGACAGCGAAATGAGTGTAGTGTTAAAAGGTACTTGTGTAGATATGAACATATCATACCCGTCGGTTTTATTTGGAACATAGGTTTAAGGTACAAATTAGATTTACTTTAAATGTTATTTTAACTGATCGTGCTTCATTTAATTTAGGATGTTCCCAGTTATTATTATTATTATTATTATTATTATTATTATTAATTATTGTTAATATTAATTATTAGTATTATTATTAATTGTATTTTTTATTAATTGTGTTTACTATTGTCTTTATTGAGTGTAATTAGTTACCACTGCCACGGGGTATATACCCATTGCAGTGGGAATAAATACATACATACATACATACATACATACATACATACATACATACATACATACATACATACATACATACATACATACATACATACATACATGTGAGGGCGGCAATGAACCTCCGGGTCCCTTAAAAGCCAGTAAGTAAGTAAGTAAGTAAGTAAGTAAGTAAGTAAGTAAGTAAGTAAGTAAGTAAGTAAGTAAGTAAGCCAGTAAGTAAGCCAGTAAGTAAGTAAGTAAGCCAGTAAGTAAGTAAGCCAGTAAGTAAGTAAGCCATTAAGTAAGTAAGCCATTAAGTAAGTAAGTCAGTAAGTAAGCCAGTAAGTATGTAAGTAAGCCAGTAAGTAAGCCAGTAAGTAAGTAAGCCAGTAAGTAGGTAAGTAAGCCAGTAAGTAAGTAAGTCATTAAGTAAGTAAGTCAGTAAGTAAGCCAGTAAGTAAGTAAGCCAGTAAGTAAGTAAGTAAGCCAGTAAGTAAGTAAGTAAGCCAGTAAGTAAGTAAGTAAGCCAGTAAGTAAGTAAGCCAGTAAGTAAGTAAGCCAGTAAGTAAGTAAGTAAGCCAGTAAGTAAGCCATTAAGTAAGTCAGTAAGTAAGCCAGTAAGTAAGCCAGTAAGTAAGCCAGTAAGTAAGTAAGCCAGTAAGTAAGTAAGTAAGCCATTAAGTAAGTAAGTCAGTAAGTAAGCCAATAAGTATGTAAGTAAGCCAGTAAGTAAGTAAGCCAGTAAGTAAGCCAGTAAGTAAGTAAGCCAGTAAATAAGTAAGCCAGTAAGTAAGTAAGCCAGTAAGTAAGTAAGCCATTAAGTAAGTCAGTAAGTAAGCCATTAAGTAAGCCAGTAAGTAAGTAAGTAAGCCAGTAAGTAAATAAGCCAGTAAGTAAGTAAGCCAGTAAGTAAGCCAGTAAGTAAGTAAGCCAGTAAGTAAGTAAGCCATTAAGTAAGTCAGTAAGTAAGCCAGTAAGTATGTAAGTAAGCCAGTAAGTAAGTAAGCCAGTAAGTAAGTAAGCCAGTAAGTAAGTAAGCCAGTAAGTAAGTAAGTAAGCCAGTAAGTAAGTAAGTAAGCCAGTAAGTAAGCCAGTAAGTAAGTAAGCCAGTAAGTAAGTAAGCTATTAAGTAAGTAAGTCAGTAAGTAAGTAAGCCAGTAAGTAAATAAGTAAGCCAGTAAGTAAGCCAGTAAGTAAGTAAGCCAGTAAGTAGGTAAGTAAGCCAGTAAGTAAGTAAGTCATTAAGTAAGTAAGTCAGTAAGTAAGCCAGTAAGTAAGTAAGCCAGTAAGTAAGTAAGTAAGCCAGTAAGTAAGTAAGTAAGCCAGTAAGTAAGTAAGTAAGTAAGCCAGTAAGTAAGTAAGCCAGTAAGTAAGTAAGCCAGTAAGTAAGTAAGTAAGCCAGTAAGTAAGCCATTAAGTAAGTCAGTAAGTAAGCCAGTAAGTAAGCCAGTAAGTAAGCCAGTAAGTAAGTAAGCCAGTAAGTAAGTAAGTAAGCCATTAAGTAAGTAAGTCAGTAAGCCAATAAGTATGTAAGTAAGCCAGTAAGTAAGTAAGCCAGTAAGTAAGTAAGCCAGTAAGTAAGTAAGCCAGTAAATAAGTAAGCCAGTAAGTAAGTAAGCCAGTAAGTAAGTAAGCCATTAAGTAAGTCAGTAAGTAAGCCATTAAGTAAGTCAGTAAGTAAGCCAGTAAGTATGTAAGTAAGCCAGTAAGTAAGTAAGCCAGTAAGTAAGTAAGTAAGCCAGTAAGTAAATAAGCCAGTAAGTAAGTAAGCCAGTAAGTAAGTAAGCCAGTAAGTAAGTAAGCCATTAAGTAAGTCAGTAAGTAAGCCAGTAAGTATGTAAGTAAGCCAGTAAGTAAGTAAGCCAGTAAGTAAGTAAGCCAGTAAGTAAGTAAGCCAGTAAGTAAGTAAGCCAGTAAGTAAGTAAGTAAGCCAGTAAGTAAGTAAGTAAGCCAGTAAGTAAGTAAGCCAGTAAGTAAGTAAGCCAGTAAGTAAGTAAGCTATTAAGTAAGTAAGTCAGTAAGTAAGTAAGCCAGTAAGTAAATAAGTAAGCCAGTAAGTAAGTAATGAGACCGAAGTGTTTGAAGAGGACAGAATAGATCTATGATGATGATGATGATGATGATGATGATGATGATAATGATGATGATGATGATGATTGTTCTTATGTACTGTCAGTATTGCCGATGATTGCGGTATCGCGTCCTGTCGAGAGGAGGACAAATAAGATGGAAAGATATTGGTATTGAAACGAAGTCACTATCTGTCAACCTCACTTTCCAGCCTCTACATAGATGAGGAACTCTTGGCCTATTTGAATATACTGCAATTGACATTTCCGTCGAGGAAAATGGCTCTCAGTCTGAAGGATGTCCCGTCAAGATTGCTAAATCGATTTTTTGCTTTGTACAATAAATGTATTCCGAACCTAACTTGGGAGCTAGGGCAGTCACGTTGTTAAAGGGGACTGATTCTCCATCTGTTCACACAACTAACCTCAACTTCCTACGAAATACTGGCGCTATTTCCGCAATTCCGCACTCGTAATTTCTAATCTGTTACGAACACATGCTGTAGCAAGTGGAATATAATCTGCATACAAGGTATTCTACTTTTTATGTGCAGTTACTTCAGCGCTGGGTTAGGAGGAAGTTGTGGGAATATAACAGGTGGGTTTGCGTCTATCTTTTCTTGCTAGGAAAACAGTTGAAGATTCTCTTTGAAATACGTTGCGTTGCTTCCCTTTTGTAAGAGAATCATACAGAATAATACTCTCTTTCACAAGCTGAATAAAACGGCTTGTAACTCTGAAATTTAGAGGAATAGCACAGCCTGTGTAAACAGTACGTCATTCGCTTAATTTTACACAATCGAAGTTCGTGTAACAGTGACATATAGCCAGTGGCGGCTCGTGTTAAAATATTATGTGTGTTCACAATTATTTTGTGTTCCAAAATCGAAGAGAATTTGTAATTGTACGTTTTGGGCCTAAGATGAAATGTCATGATTCCAATGTTTCACTGTCGAAAAAACCGTATATAAATTCAAAACAACATATAATAATAATAATAATAATAATAATAATAATAATAATAATAATAATAATAATAATAATAATAATAATAATAATAATAATAATAACAATGAAACCTAGTCTTTTATTTCCAATTTTTCCTGGAAAGCCAGTTTACCCAGTTCTTTACTCTTCAAAATTACTTGAACAGAGTTCATTGTTTACGTTTGTTAATAATACATAACACAATTTACAAAAGCGTGTGTTCAGTAATATATTTTGATTCACAACACACTGATACACTACAGCCTATACCAGTACTGTAATCCCATTCGCATAGATTGATTACTATAAATACATGCCAGTAAATATTATTCTTAAATAATATACACCTCCATACAGATATTTAAATTCATACCACCATCACATTCAGCCAGCACGTGCTTGAAAGCCAAACTATGCTATTATGCTGATACTGAAGTACAGTAATTCAGAAACTACACTCTCGTAGCAGCACTGTACACACATCCACGTAAAGTAAACGTTCCGACAGTGAGATGCTGACACCTGCAGGCTAAAATACAGACTAATTGAATTTCCTCCTCGAGATATAGCACGTAAGCGATAGGCATCGATGCACCTGACATCTGTAGCATAGATTCACTGTTCACTTAATGCTTTGTGCTCTTGACGAGTCATAAGCGGCCAGCGAAAGACAATTTTCTCCCGCGCATGCGTGAAATTTCTGTAACCTTCTTGAAAAGAGCACGGCTTGTATATGAACGGATGTTGCCAAGTTTACATAAGAAGTTTATGCAAGATGCGGGAAGTTTAAAATACTCGATTCTGATATTATAAATCCCCACTACGCCAATACGGTATTAAATAATAAAACTAGTCGTGCATTAATGGAAACAAGGTGTTCACGTGCTCTTGTGCTCTTATTGACGCACCGCCACTGCATATAGCAGAATTCGAAAGATTGTCTGATCTCTAGGGAAGGAATCAATGAGAGATTTTACGGGATCCCAATACAATGAAGAAAATTTTCTCTGAATTGAGATCTTTCCTTTTTTCCGTAGACAGGTTCTCCCTTGTTACGAATATTCTGAAGAATTTGTACCTTGCTGTAGACAACACAAAAAAATATTTTGGAACATGGATTTACACACCTGGAGTCCTACTTCTGTTTCATTGGGAACCGTGTAACATATTGTTCACTGTCTATGACTCATAGATGGGCAACTCGTGCTTCCAAAGTGCTAAGAAACCTTGAAAGAGAGAAAGACAGACGGAGCCAGCCGCAGCAGTTACAAGTTGTTTGTAGTTTCGCTGCAAATGCAGTTCACTGCCACAGTGCGCTCTGGCGGCTCATGCAGGTGGTCGTGATATCTACTCCATGATTTGAATTTCAAAATGACGCATGGTACGAGGCGCGTCCATAAAGTAACTTTCCCACTCGTCTCACAGCTAGCAATCCATATGTTGCGCGAAGCGACTGCGTGTATGTGATAGAGTAATGTCCTGGCATGGCGCATGCGCTAGCGGAACTTCCCGAGTGCTCTCAGTAGCTTCGTTACATTGGTTGAAGATGGACGCTCCTATTCCAGCTCTCGCCGTGTGTGAAATGCGATCAGTGATAAAGTTTTTGAATGCACAGGGCATAGCGCCGATTCAAATTGATCGTCAGCTGTGTCAGGTCTATGGGCTTAACGTCATGAGCAAGCAGATGCTGCGTTGCTCCACAAGGTCGTCTGTGATGATGGTTGGCCTCCCACTGCGCTCCTCGTCATGCACGTTTTGGCGTCCTGCTGAAAATTGTCTACAGCAGCAACGCACCATCTGTTTGCCCAATTGACCTGGACATAGACATTCTTAGCGCCGGCTTCCGGTGGATGATCAGCGAACTAACGTTTTTCGTATTCATAAACCAGTGTTAGCGATGATATGAAATTAATCCTGTACAAGTAATCAGTCGATAGCCGGGGCTAGTTTAGCACGCTCGTAGCGCGGGCTAGCGAAATGTCTATGCATAGCACCCTAGATGTTTTAATTGTACAAATGCTAATACAGCATTTTCTTGTAATATGATGTTTTGTTAGGATAAGGCAAAAACAGTCGTTACATGAACTTTTAAAAAGAAAAGATTAGACATTAGACTGAAAATTTTTGCATCAATAGACTCTTCAGTGTAAAATAAAGACTGGAATATTCCAGTTAAACTTTCATACTATTACTTAATCTTTCCTGAATACGTTATGGATTTATTTGCAGACACCCGATATAATCGTTTGAAAATACAGTAATCGGTCTTGATTTAAAGAGAAGTAGAGAATATCGAATAGTAATTACTCAGAATAGGTTCTATAGATTTTCTTGTAGAATTTCTTTCTCACATGAAAGATAGACAAATGGAATCTATAGACTTCACGTCTCTAAATACTTCGTTCCAGTAAGATGGAGATAATGTGTGCTGTGGACGTAATGTGAGATTTATTATTACAAATCTTGGCGAATCTGAGTTCAGATTGTTTTGCAGGCGTTGGAGCTTCCAACAGAGAGTACATAATTATAAAGCACACAGAAGGAATGATGTCTGTCTGGATGCACGGTCCGTGTGGGCGTCAGAACGTGTCCAGACACTCGCATCGGATGACACAAACCTCTCAAGGGTCTGAACGTGCGGTCTTCCTGCAACAGAGAGAGCTTCGGAAGGACTGACGGTCTGTAGCAGCAACAGTTTACTAGGTCAGGGCTGCCAACTGTTCTCATTATTAGAGGTGTGACTACTTCATATGGACGAGCAGTTCGAGAGAATAACGACATGATGTTTAAGAGACTGTCTTTGAGTTCTGAAGAATGCTTTTGATGTTCACGCATTTGTTGAAACGTGTGGTGTGCTGACACGGAACTAAACCATACGCTGTAGCCCGTCTATAGCTCGCTCAAGAAACGATTACCGAAAAGCAATGTTGGCGTTGCTGTCTGTTTCCACGTGTGTATGTATGCACGCCGAGGGGGGGGGAGGTGAGAGCCGATGGAAGTATTGTCTCTTCCAAGGAGATGAACATATGTGGACATCGCTGTGGAAATAAAGAACGTAGCAAGAGAAAAATTCGAAGCTAATTAAACGCGCAACATATGTTTACGAATGAAATAATACTGTGTGATACAAGACACACATTCACATGCAATGGAACAAACTAAAGTCGTAATGTAACTATCACAATGCAAGACTGATTCTATCGATGTCATTTCTCTTCCGACTGTACTCTTGAATATCATTAAAGTTATCTCGTGACCTTTCCTCTCGCCCACTCTTCCTTATCGCAGTGTTTGATTCGCATTCCTTCCGTCGGTAATCCGTACTTGCGACACCTATACATATCTTTAGAGCGACGTAAACACAACTAAGCTGTGTACTAAGAGCTGTTCACAATGAAAATTAAACATAACCGAATATATTTTGTATATATTTTGATATACCGAAGTACATATGATATTTCCATGCAGATATTCTGTACTTCTGTACTTCGGTACATCAAAATATATATGATATGCGTAATAAATCACTTTGTGATTTAAAACGGCGCCTATACCGTCGGATCCCGGCCAACCAGTCACTCATTCGAGTGCACCTCAACACATGTATGGACTTCGGTCCTGCGTTCATAGACACCTATGACGTAGTGCAGAGGGCGGCCACTAGAGGGAACCCAAGAGATGGAGCTTAATCTGAGACGATTCTAACCGGCGTCGGGGTTGTATCCGGCGTGGCTTAGTGGATAAAGCATCAGCACGTAGAGCTGAAAACCCGGGTTCAAATCCCGGCGCCGGAGAGAATTTTTCTCCGTTCCATCACTCTTTCATCATAAACACAGAAGTTTGCGCCCAGGCTACCAAATGGGATCATTCACATTGATTCACATAAGCATTGACATAAACATTACCGTAAGACGTTTGCAAACTCCAAACTTTCATGCTTATGCTTACGTGATTTGCAAACAGAATAGACTCAGCCACACACAAGCCGAGCCAATTCTTCCGCTACGTAGACGACACCTTCGTGGTCTGGCCGCACGGACAACACAAGCTACAAGAGTTCCTACAACATCTCAACAGCATCCACGCGAATATCCAGTTCACCATGGAGGTGGAGTCAGAGGGCTCACTGCCGTTCCTGGATATCCACATACACAGGAAAGCAGATGGTACTCTCGGACATGGCGTGTATAGAAAGCCGACGCACACAGATCTGTACCTGAATGCACTCAGCCTCCACCACCCTTCGCAGAAGAAGTCCGTCCTGACTAGTCTACTACATCGCGCCATAGTCATATCCGATATCAACAACTTGCCTGCAGAAATGGACCATCTTCGTAGAACACTACAACAAAACAACTACAGCCGGAGAGACATCAACAAAGCTCTCAAACAGTCACCACGAGAAGTAACACAATAGACTTGGACAGCAAGCAAGAACCGACAAAGAAAGCTTTCATTCCATTCTGCGGGAGCGTGTCACACAAAATAAGCAGAATCCTCCAGAAGGTTAATATCAAAACCATCCATAAACCACAGAGCAAAATCCGGAGTCATCTACGTCAGGTTAAAGACAGTCAGGGCTTAAGGACTCCAGTGATTTACAAGATTCCATGCGAGTGTGGCGAAGTATACATAGGGCAGACTGGCCGCACAATAGAAGACAGAATTAAAGAACATAAGAGGAACCTGAGGCTGTATTGCCCGGAAAAATCTGCAGTGGCGCAACACAGCATAGAAAAGGAGCATAAAATACTGTTTGACCACACCAAGGTCATTAACAAATCAAGCCACTACTGGGATCGTACAATCAAGGAGGCCATAGAGATCAAGCTGGAGAAAAACAACTTTAACAGAGACAGTGGACTCCAGCTCAGTCAGGCATGGACACCGGCCTTAGACCAACTCAGGCCCTCTTACAATCAAGGCCATGAAGATCACGGACCGAGGACGGCAACCGATTCCAACCGGCGGAACAGGGCTCGCCGCCCGCCAAACTTCACGCAGGAATCACGGGAGGGGCGGAGCTTACGAGCGATGACAATTCCCGGCCCCGGATTGGCCGATCCGCCAACCAATCCCGTTTCACCTGAGACAGCCTAACATCTGTATTACCTTTCGACTTTCTGTTCGGACATCACTTCCCTGAAGATGGCTGCAGAGATAGCAGTCGAAAGCTTGGAGCATTCCAAAATCTTAACTCGGCTGATATCCCGCGAAATTATATTAGCGATCATTTTTGAAGATCGACATATTTTTATTATTGTTTATAATAAATCAAATTTATTACAGTTAATTTAGTGTGTGGTACACATTATGAAACCAGTTAGGTAATAACTGTATCATTACCTAACTAGTTGTGTAATAAAATCATCATTACCTAACTAGTTGCGTAATGAATGTATTTACAACATTTTTATTACTTACTGGCTTTTAAGGAACCCGGAGGTTCACTGCCGCCCTCACATAAGCCCGCCATTTGTCCCTATCCTGAGCAAGATTAATCCAGTCTCTACCATCATATCCCACCTCCCTCAAATCCATTTTAATATTATCTTCCCATTTACGTCTCGGTCTCCCTAAAGGTCTTTTTCCCTCCGGTCTCCCAACTAACACTCTATATGGTTTTCTGGATTCGCTCATACGTGCTACATGCCCTGCCCATCTCAAATGTCTCGATTTAATGTTCCTAATTATGTCAAGTGAAGAATACAATGCGTGCACAGTTCTGTGTTGTGTAACTTTCTCCATTCTCCTGTAACTTCATCCCTCTTAGCCCCAAATATTTTCCAAACACCTTATTCTCAAACATCCTTAATCTCTGCTCCTCTCTCAAAGTGAGAGTCCAAGTTTCACAACCATATAGAACAAACGGTAATATAACTGTTTTATAAATTCTAACTTTCAGATTTTTCGACAGCAGACTGGATGATAAAAGCTTCTCAACCGAATAATAACAGGCATTTCCCATATTTATTCTTTGTTTAATTTCCTCCCGAGTATCATTTATATTTGTTACTGTTGCTCCCAGATATTTGAACTTCTCCACCTTTTGAAAAGATAAATCTCCAATTTTTATATTTCCATTTCATACAATATTCTGGTCACGAGACATAATCGTAACTTTGTCTTTCGGGATTTACTTCCAAACCTATCTCTTTACTTGCTTCCAATAAAATTCCCGTGTTTTCCCTAATCGTTTGTGGATTTTCTCCTAATATATTCACGTCATCCGCATAGACAAGCAGCTGATGTAACCCGTTCAATTCCAAACCCTCTCTGTTATCCTGAACTTTCCTAATGGCATACTCTAGAGCAAAGTTAAAAAATAAAGGTGATAGTGCATCTCCTTGCTTTAGCCCACAGTGAATTGGAAACGCATTTGACAGAAACTAACCTACACGAACTCTGCTATAGGTTTCACTGAGACACATTTTAATTAATCGAACTAGTTTCTTGGGAATACCAAATTCAATAAGAATATCATATAAAACTTTTCCCTTAACCGAGTCATATGCCTTTCCTGTACCCTTATACTCCCGTTTTTTCTCCATTATCTGTCGAATAGAAAATATCTGGTCAATAGTTGATGTATTACGCCTAAAACCACACTGATGATCCCCAATAATTTCATCTACATATGGAGTTAATCTTCTCAAAAGAATATTGGACAAAATTTTGTACGACGTCAACAAAAGTGATATTCCTCAAAAGTTACTACAGTTAGTCTTGTCCCCCTTCTTAAAGATAAGTACGATTATGGACTCCTTCCATTTTGAAGAAGGTCGACATATTGTTATTATTTTTATAATAAATAAAAACTATTACATTTAATTTAGTGCGTGATTCACTTTATGAAACCAGTTAGGTAATAACAGTGTTATTACCTAACTAGTTGCGTAATAAAATCCTTACCTAAGTAGTTGCTTAATGAATTTATTTACAACATTTTTATTAGTGATGTAAAGTCCACATTACATAAAGTGGATAAATCGCTATTATATAACATCATTTGAAACTCTTCTCACTTCTTCGACAACAAAAATCACATCTGAAGAGACTTCGTGTTTTAAGAGTTACTACAGTTAGTACAGTTAGTCCTCGAGAGTTACTACAGTTAGTCTTGTCCCCCTTCTTAAAGATAAGTACGATTATGGACTCCTTCCATTTTGAAGGAGGTCGACATATTGTTATTATTTTTATATGGACTCCTTCCATTTTGAAGAAGGTGGACATATTGTTATTATTTTTATATGGACTCCTTTCATTTTGAAGAAGTTCGACATATTGTTATTATTTTTATATGGACTCCTTCCATTTTGAAGAAGGTCGACATATTGTTATTATTTTTATATGGACTCCTTCCATTTTGAAGAAATTCGACATATTGTTATTATTTATATATGGACTCCTTCCATTTTGAAGAAGGTCGACATATTGTTATTATTTTTATATGGACTCCTTCCATTTCGAAGAAGGTCGACATATTGTTAATATTTTTATATGGACTCCTTCCATTTTGAAGAAGGTCGACATATTGTTATTATTTTTATATGGACTTCTTCCATTTTGAAGAAGGTCGACATATTGTTATTATTTTTATATGGACTCCTTCCATTTTGAAGAAGGTCGACATACTGTTATTATTTTTATAATAAATAAAAACTATTACATTTAATTTAGTGTGTGATTCACATTATGAAACCAGTTAGGTAATAACAGTATCATTACCTAACTAGTTGCGTAATAAAATCATTACCTAACTAGTTGCGTAATGAATGTGTTTACAACATTTTTATTAGTGATGTAAACTCCACATTACATAATCAAAGTGGATAAATCGCTATTAGGGAACATCATTTTAAACTCTTCTCACTTCTTCGACAACAAAAATCACATGAGAAGAGACTTCGTGTTTTAATAACGCCGTTAGTTCGGACTAATGAAAATTCTAAGATACAACGGAACTAATAACAGCGGATTTGGACATTTCGCTAACCTTGTTTTCATTTAGAAAGCAAGCTCCAAGAGATAAGCCTTGCAGCGTTTAGTCTATCCTCAAGTGGTGTACGCTGAAGGGTTAGGGCCGCCAGCAGGTTTTATAGGATTCCAAATCTTTATTTCTCTCACACACACGCCTTGCTCTCTCGGCAACGCTTCTGTGCACAAAGAGATAGTATGATAAATCCCGCATATTTATGGGCTTCTGCAGCTCGCATCTGTGTAAAGCCTGCCCCACATAAAAGGTCGCAACGCGCATAAACCGCATATTTGTACAATAAATATGGCAGACAATGTGCATTCATAAACCACGGTTTGGGCTCCTATCTATACACAACGCACGACTGAAGGGATCTCGTGTGTCAGTACGCCTGGACCATTCAGATTATCCCGAAATGGTCTCTGGAGTAGGTAACAGTGTTTTGTTTTGGTATACAGCTGTGATCTCTAATATTGTATGTATGTATTTATTTACACTGCAAGTGGCAGTGGTATATACAATATAAACAATACACAATAAAGAAATGATAAGCAATACACAATAAATTTACAATACACAATACAATTATACAATACACAATAGGCCTACAATTTTATACACAATGCAATAAGAATACACAATATAATTTAACACAATAATAATAAAAACATTTCAACCTACATTATTATGTATAGGCCCTACATAAGTTTCAATAGTCTTTCACTTTACTCTCATCTCACTCACTGTAGTGGCACTATGACGTATTTCACTGACACTTTAGCACACATTTCACTGACACTCTATAACACATTTCACTGACACTATAGAACACATTTCATCGACGCTATAAATTATCACTGATCGGAACTATTCACTGCACTGTAAAACCATAACTTCACTGACTCACCTCGCTTCACTGATACAACAGTTCAAATAAGTCAAATAATTACACCCTTATGCATACTGTACTTATAAACAGAACTACATTTAAACTAAACATTTGTAGTCTAAGATCCTCTTACACGCTATTTTTAAATAATTTACAATTCAAACCAAGGAAGTAACTCGTCAGGCTAAATAAATACATGTCACCTTAAAAATTAAATGTTAAATGTCACCTTAATTTTAATTTGCACTTTATACACAACTTTTTAAATTATTCTTGAATCTCCTTAAGGAAGGACAGCCCTCAAAGACCCCTGCAGTCAAAGACCGCATGATGTTCATTATACCTCATAGCGTGCTTGAGAATATAGGAAGTAATAAAAATAATGTTTAATAACAATATTAATAATAATAATAATAAAAATAATTATAATAATAATAAAATAATAATAAATAACAAAAATATGGCCATAAAGTCATTTAAATATGCGCCCCTGCATATATGATGTGTATCGTCTCAAGTGCAGGTAGTAAGGCCGTAAAATAACATTACGAGAGGGGTTCGGCCGGCGCCATTGATCGTGTCCCGGCATAGCTCAGTTGGTAAGAGCGCTCAGCGCGCAGAGCTGAGAGGTCCTGGGTTCGATTCCCGGTGCCGGTACGAATTTTTCTCGTATTTAATAGTAATAATATTAGGCCTAATAATAATAAATAATAATGATAATAATACTTACTTACTTACTGGCTTTTAACGAACCCGGAGGTTCATTGCTGCCCTCACATAAGCCCGCCATTGATCCCTATCCTGAGCAAGATTAATCCAGTCTCTATCATCATATACCACCTTCCTCAAATACATTTCAATATTATCTTCCCATCTACGTCTCGGCCTCCCTAAAGGTCTTTTTTCCTCTGGCCTCCCAATTAACACTCTATATGCATTTCTGGATTTGCTCATACGTGCTACATGTCCTGCCCATCTCAAACGACTGGATTTTATGTTCCTAATTATGTCAGGTGAAGAATATAATGCGTGCAGCTCTGCGTTGTGTAACTTTCTCCATTCTCCTGTAACTTCATCCCTCTTAGCCCCAAATATTTTCCTAATAACCTTATTCTCAAACACCCTTAATCTCTGTTCCAATGATGATGATGGTAATAATAATAATAATAATAATAATAATAATAATAATCAAAAATAATAATTATGAGAAATAACAAAAATAATAATTATAAATAATATTTATAAAAATAACAAATGTAATAATTATAAATAATAATAATAATTATTATTATTATTACTATAAAAATGAATATTATAATAATAATAAATAACAAAAATAATAATAATAATAATAATAATAATAATAATAATAATAATAATAATAAATAACAAGAAAGCAATAATAATAAATAAAAAAATAATAATTGTAAAAAATAAAAAAAATAAAAAATAATAATAATAATAAAACGACACCAGTATAGCTCAGGTGGTAGCGCATTTGCCTGCTGATCCGGAGATGCACTCGGGCGTGGATTCGATTTCCATTTTGGCGGGTTAACTGGTTTGGTTTTCCCGAGGCTTTTTCTAACCGTAAAGCGAATGTCAGGTGATCTATGGTCAACCATCGGCCTCATCTTGCTAAATAACATCTCATTATCACCAATTTCATCGACGCTAAATAACCCAGTAGTTGATACAGCGTCATAATAATAATAATAATAATAATAATAATAATAATAATAATAATAATAATTATTATTATTATTATTATTATTATAACAAAATGTGTCCACCGGTGTGGAGTAATGGTTAGCATGCCTGACCGTGAAACCAGCGGCCCCGGATTCATATCCTGGTCGGGGAAAGTCAACCTGGTTGAGGTTTTCTCCGGGATTTTGCCTCGGCCCATAAAAAGCAAATGCTGGGTAACTTTTGGCGGTGGACCCTAGACTCATTTCGCTGACTTCACTTTCATGTCAATCAGACACTAAATAACAGAGAAGTTGATAAAACGTCGTAAAATAAGCCACTAATAGTAGTAGTAGTAGTAGTAGTAGTAGTAGTAGTAGTAGTAGTAGTAGTAGTAATGATAATAATAGTAATAATAATAATAATAATAATAATAATAATAATAATAATAATAATAATAATAACAATTCATGGAATTTCCATAAAATGAAGATATCATACCTGTTTATAAATGTCTAGATTAAAATTTTGAAATTTAAATTAAACAACTGTTAATCAAATACGTGTATGACTTGTATTATCAACAGTAAACTCACTAGACGTTTTGATTTTATCGATAAATCTGCGAGTGGAACACGAGCAGATTTATCTAGAGAAAATCAAACCTCGAGTGGGATTAAATTGACTATTACACGATTAGAAGAAAGTATATAAAGATTAGAAGTAACGAAGTACTCCAATACAATAAAATATTAATTGACTTACGAAAATACAACTGTCTTCAAATGTATTATTGTACCACCTCAACATTACAAATATTACGCTAGATGCATGCTAGATGGCAGTAGTGTCTTTATACAGACACTGTAATGTTACTATTCAATAAATCTTAATATTAAACAATCTCTGATACGTGGCTATCCATAATATCATATAGCAGAAGTTCTTTTTATCCTCTCAGAGCAGAAGCTATAACATAACCTAACTAATATACACAAGTGTTAGAAAGTTCTAATTAACGACGATGACATAAAAAGTAAACATGAATAATTTTAAAATGAATAATTATTGAATGTACAATTTTCAAATTTGAATGTGGTTGGTGGTTCAATTGATGTTATATTGGACGTGTGCGTAATAGAAGTGGAACTCGTTGATTTAGGCCTACATGGTGTATTCAACTTATTCAGGATTTCCGAATGGTGCTCTTCATTTATTTGTAAATCGGATTTCAGAAGATGCATAGGTATGATCAGTGATTTTTATTAATTCTTGTTCTTGAATGCCAATGCGAGTCATATTTGAAACTGCTGTGCATCGACTGGAGTGGTTTGTAATTTTATATATATTTTTGACGTCCAGACCAGCGCAGTTTCAAATGTTGGCAAACAAAGAAACAAATGCTAGGGACGCGATAAAATTAAACAAATGCTACGGACGCGATAAAATTAAACAAATGCTAGGGACGCGATAAAATTGTGCGTTAAGCAGCCATGATTGGTTGAAATACGTCCTTTCGTACCGTTTTATTGGTCAAAAGTAGTATGACGTAGTAAGGGTGTAATAGTCATGTTAAAAATAGTTTAAACGGAATGCAAAAAATTGTGTTGGAGTAGGCAATGTTATGTGCATGTAAAAATGGTTATAGACTGGTATTTAAATGTGTAGAATTATTAAATATGCGTATTTTATTATTATAATAATAATAATAATAATAATAATAATAATAATAATAATAATAATAATTATAGCTTTTAAGGAACCCGGAGGTACATTGCCGCTCTCACTTAAACCCGCCATCATCGGTCGCTATCCTGAGCAAGATTCGTGCCAGAGAATCAGTCCCATTCCGAGGCTTATTGTAAGGTTTCGTAACAAGCTGTTTTATACGGTGATGGGTTAGCCATTCGTCCAACCCCCAAGCTGGAGGACCGTCCCTTATCGGTTGTCCGCGACTGCTTATTCAATATATTCGCAGCTACCCTCCATATCTGGAGGCCGTCTCCTCTATCCGCAACCTGAGGACGCGCCATGCCGTGGTGATAGGGACCCACAATACATGGAATAATAATAATAGTAATGATAATAGTAATAGTAATAAAAATAATGATGGTAATGATAATGTATTTTTTACCTTTTATTTCTGTCGACTATATTCATGATTTTATTGAATATCACTGTCTTCTGTCTGATTGTCAATTTATATGAAACCAGTGGCTTGTGCAGCAAACGCTGCAAACTAAGTTCGTTACACGTTCAAATAAAAATTTTTCAGATTTATTTTCAACGAAAAATACCAGACATTTTGAAAGTTACTTGCTTCCGTAATAATGAAACATACTCCCTCCGAATGTTTTTTTTAGGCCAAATACTTTTTCTTGAACCTATCCACCTTCAGTTTTTGAGTTTCAACGCGAAAACGCAAGTAACAATGTCAGGACGATCAGTGGGTTTTTCATGTGAGAGTAAAGCAATAGCTATTTCAGGACATTGTGGATTGTAGTTGAAAGTTTAAAAAGTCAGGTTTGCTATGCTTTCGAACAATAGACATAGCTGCTGCATGTAGAGCTTGAAATGTGAAGATTAAAATCATTTTATCCTGCTAAGAGATCTTGCTGAAATGATCGGGAGACTACAACATTTTGCAGGCCTCTTATTTTATCAGTAAGTAATACCGTCTTTTCTTAGGAACTGTAATTTTTTAGCTCTCTCGAGTCAATACTGAAGAGAATGATCATATAAGTATCTACACCACACCGCCATTAAGTATATGAAAAAGACCCAACCCCACTTGATTAATAACTATAAAAATATTTGATTTTTAATAACAATATTATTATCTTACGCAAGTTTGATAGTTTATATTAACAACATGGTATTAACTATAATAATAATTAATTTCTAATGGTAATAATGTCATCAAACCACCTCAAGGTTTGTAGATTTTAATATCCAATACACACCGCAGAATCAGACCTGTAAATTATTTTTAATAAGTCTTGAAGCTTTTAATAACCAATTGAATTTGAACTCTAAATATGTCAGCAATCCTACAGGCCATGGCCTTCGTGTAATAGCCTAGACTATTGTTTATTGTAGTGTGTGTTTTGTTTTATTTTGAAATGCAATTAGTTCTCAAAACTGACGAAGGATGGATTTTGGAAAATAGGAAAATTATGTAGGAAAACTAGCATTTCACTGAAAACTAATATTTTTCTGAAAAACTTTGGGTTACAAGCTTCAAAATGAGGGGTCATTTATTAAAATCCGTTCAGACAGTAGCGGCTGGTGGTCAAAATAATGAGTGTGCTACAATCTCTATATCGGCCTACTGTATACACTTATATGCATTTATCTTAATTTGAGACTCGCCTAGTGACGAAATATGGAGCTCCTTCCTACTACAGAACTTGTCAATTACCCTGGTGTTAAACGTTAAATCCCTCCATCCTGGACATTATACTCTTTTCTATTGACAGTATTGCAAGAGCAGTGAGGCGATCCTGGGACATAGTGTTCCTTAAAAACGTTTTTATGCGTTTCAAGCAAGAAAAACATCTTTCTGGCTCAGCAGTGGTCATTGGTGTTGTAATCAAAATATTTAACAACTTCGTTACTTCACAGAATGGATCCCGTGAATTGTTGGAGACTATGTTTTGTAACAATTGAACAGCCATCTATATTTCGGAAGTCGGATCTTCCGTATAGAACTTCAAGTTGTGTCTTTAACATTCTTTTGTTCAGTACAGTATAGCTGTTGACAGCAACTTCAGGAAAATTATGCAAAAAATTCTCAAAAAATTCGCTGTTTAACAATTTTGTTGCGTCTAGGTAGCTTAAAGATTGGAAACGATGAGTAGTTTCCTGAATTATACGGTTACATACCTCATTAGCATCAATTTTCTGGGATTCAATTTTCCGTCGCTTGCTGATTGATTCAGGAGAAATCTAAAAAAAATGGTAGATGGCTGCAGCAGTCGAACATTTGAATTACCAAATACATTGTACATAGTTCCGAGTTCTTCCACAAACAAGCATTCTTTCCTTACGCTTTACTTTTGCAATCTCCAAGCTGTGTTGTACTGAAGCTGACTACAGCACTTCCCCGCGTAAAAATAGCCAATCAGAGCAGTTATTTCAGCTTCGCACATGCGCATTAACTGTCTACATTCTCATGTAAGTTTTGAGTAGCACAACGAACCCCCTGAGGCACCAAAGAGCTAAGAGCGAAGACTAAACACTCTATAACGCGTCATGAACATAACCACGGGAAATTGTCAAATGGCAGATCAAATACTATGGTATTGCAAATACATTATTTGAGCAAAAATTATCATTGTACTGTAGCACTGTAGCACATAAGGACGGGCCGCCCCTGCGTTCAGACGTTTTCCCGTAATTTCGATTACCAGTTCAAATTATATATATATATATATATATATATATATATATATATATATATATATATATATATATATATATATATGCGTTTTTTCTCTCTTATTTTATTTCTTCATTTTTTTTTTTTGCTCTTGTGTGTTATCTATCGATTTGGATTAAGTTAGGCGCAATTACTGTATTTAGTAAACTGTCTTTGTCAAGTTTACGTTATATTATTGGCTAAGACCACACCGTACACGAGCCTGGCTCTTACTGTAGTGGCTAGAAACATTTGTTTTATAAATTTAATTTGTACTCAATTTGCTTATATATATACACAGTATATTATATATAGATGCGTTTTTTCTCTCTTTTTTATTTCTTCCTTTTTCTTGCTCTTGTGTGTTATCTATCGATTTGGATTAAGTTAGGCGTAATTACTGTATTTAGTAAACTGTCTTTGTCAAGTTTACGTTATATTATTGGCTAAGACCACACCGTACACGAGCCTGGCTCTTACTGTAGTGGCTAGAAACATTTGTTTTTTAAATTTAATTTGTACTCAATTTGCTTTTATATATATATATATATATATATATATATGCGTTTTTTCTTTCTTTTTTTATTTCTTCCTTTTTTTTTGCTCTTGTGTGTTATCTATCGATTTGGATTAAGTTAGGCGTAATTACTGTATTTAGTAAACTGTCTTTGTCAAGTTTACGTTATATTATTGGCTAAGACCACACCGTACACGAGCCTGACTCTTACTGTAGTGGCTAGAAACATTTGTTTTATAAATTTAATTTGTACTCAATTTGCTTATATATATATAGATGCGTTTTTTCTTTCTTTTTTTATTTCTTCCTTTTTTTTGCTCTTGTGTGTTATCTATCGATTTGGATTAAGTTAGGCGTAATTACTGTATTTAGTAAACTGTCTTTGTCAAGTTTATGTTATATTATTGGCTAAGACCACACCGTACACGAGCCTGGCTCTTACGGTAGTGGCTAGAAACATTTTTCTTTTATAAATTTAATTTGTACTCAATTTGCTAGCTAAATAATAATAATAATAATAATAATAATAATAATAATAATAATAATAATAATAATAATAACAATAATAATAATAATAGGCCTAATTAGGGCAGCTGAGTTTAGAAATACATGCAGCAGGTTGGCAGTACAGATTGTGTATGCTGCAGATCTTGGAAGCTTTTCATCCATCTCTTCCTTCAAAGCTGGAGGCCATTTCGCAAGTCATATTGCAATAGAATTCCGGCTACAAGGTGCTGACAGAATCAACTTCGCATTTTTCGATTTCTTTGCCAGTCTTCTCTTGTACTTTTTTCCATACGGAGTCTCATCAAAAGATGGAAACCTTTATTCTCTCGGGGTCGGACGTCATGGAAGCTCCTTGTTGTGTGGGGTCAGGTGTGCATCTGACAGGACTCAACCCATCCTAAATGCTTTACATCGAATGAGCAGTCTTGGTTCACGTACCGGATGAGAAGTCAAAGAGCCTATTAATGCAATGTTTCCGGAATAAAAAAATCTCTTTTTCTTACTTTCTCCTTTTCATTGTTCTAGAGGATTGCTGTAGGAGGGCTTCATGGAGAGCAACGCGTGAAAATGAAAGCTGTAATATGACGTAATTTACACAAAGGCAGAAGAGGGAGAGCTAAATGGATATTTACTTACTTACTTACTGGCTTTTAAGGAACCCGGAGGTTCATTGCCGCCCTCACATAAGCCCGCCATTGGTCCCTATCCTGAGCAAGATTAATCCAGTCTCTATCATCATATCCCACCTCCCTCAAATCAATTTTAATATTATCTTCCCATCTACGTCTCGGCCTCCCTAAAGGTCTTTTTCCCTCCGGCCTCCCAACTAACACTCTATATGCATTTCTGGATTCGCCCATACGTGCTACATGCCCTGCTCATCTCAAACGTCTGGATTTAATGTTCCTAATTATGTCAGGTGAAGAATACAATGCGTGCAGTTCTGTGTTGTGTAACTTTCTCCATTCTCCTGTAACTTCATCCTTCTTAGGTCCAAATATTTTCTTAAGCACCTTATTCTCAAACATCCTTAATTTCTGTTCCTCTCTCAAAGTGAGAGTCCAAGTTTCACAACCATACAGAACAATCGGTAATATAACTGTTTTATAAATTCTAACTTTCAGATTTTTTGACAGCAAACTGGATGATAAAAGTTTCTCAACCGAATAATAACAGGCATTTCTCACATTTATTCTGTGTTTAATTTCCTCCCGAGAATCATTTATATTTGTTACTGTTGCTCCCAGATATTTGAACTTCTCCACCTCTTCAAAAGATAAATTTCCAATTTTTAAATTTCCATTTCGTGCAATATTCTCGTCACGAGACATAATCATGTACTTTGTCTTTTTAGGGATTGGATATCGAAATTAATTTATTTTTGTGTATAATATTAAAATGGATTTGTAGGAGGTGGGATATGATGATAGAGAATGGATGAATCTTGCTCAGGATAGGGACTAATGGCGGGCTTATGTGTGGGCGGCAATGAACCTCCGGGTTCCTTAAAAGCCTGTAAGTAAGTAGGCTGTATTCAGAAATAAATACTGTTCACCTAAGTAGATCATCATCATCATCATCATCATCGTCATCATCATCATTTTTATTAGGATTTTTCTACAAAATAGTACTTATCCTTCAACCAAAGAAATTTTACACCAGTCATGTTTGTTTTATTTGAAATGTTGTATCAGTAAAGTTATGGTTTACAATGGCAGGAAATAATTTTGACCAGTGAAAATTTATAGTGTCAGTGAAATGTGTTGTATAGCATCAGTGCTGTGAGTGAGATGATAGTGAAATGAAAGTAGTGAAAGATTTTCAGTACCAAAAGTAAGCAGCTATCAAGTAAGCATTACAAGAATGAACTCGAATACGAGGAAGAATACAAAAAGTCTACTTTGACCAAGTCTTGTCCTATAAGAACAGGGCTGAAAAGAAATTCGTCGAAGAATATTAGCAGTTGATTCAAAATGTTGGAGTCTAACCTTCACACTATCAGAGAAAGATTACAGTCTGAAAATAAAGAGGAACCCAACTAATAGCTGGCACACTTATGACTCTCACATATGGGGCTCAAACCTGGTCCATTGGAAAGAAGGAACGAAACATGCTAAGAAGATGCCAGAGGAAAATGTAACGGAAAATTCCGAATGTAACGCTGAAGAATGGAATATGAAATGAAGAAGTAAGAACTTAAGGAAAAGGATCCAATTTAATTTGTGTTTTCGAGCATAACTACATTCTCAGATATACTATCATAACTATCAGAAAATAGTTTTATTCTAGAAGAACAGCTGAGACCATTGTTTTGGTGAACCCTTACTAGTAATTGAAGTAACATTTACGTCGGGTCATTGCTTGCAATATCTACAGATTATGCAATATATGAACTTTTAATACTATTTAGACATTCTGTTTTCTTCCTTCCAGGCCCTCAAGGTCTTTTCTTTAATGTTACGGCATGTTACTAGTTCACTCCAGCGAAACAAAATAACACGAGCTAAATCGTTACTATTAAAACAACATGGTAATACAATAACAGACAGGAAATCCAGAAGGTAAAAGTATAAAATACGTAAGTATCTAAATACAGGGACATCATTTTATTTTTACTAACATTTTTAATATCAATCTGGCTATACCTTTCTATTAACGATTGAAACAGGAAACACCGTTTGCTACCCCTTCCACGACTGGAGTTCGATGATACTGGGGTAAAATACAAATCACTTTACTAGGTATAGGAGGGAAGAAAAGTAAACTAGGAAATATCGCAATTTTGAGTTTGATAATTTTCATTGGGTTTTTGTTTAATCAAAATACAGTACTGTATTAACACTTAGTGTTTTTACTCACGAATTGAGTTATCCATTCGGACGTATTAATTATGCAGTGTATACTGACTACAGCACATTAGCGTACAATATAGAGAATAAAGTTAAATTGAAAAATAATCATAATATGGATATTTAAACACATTTTTGAAAATGGTGCCGTTCATTTCGATACAGGCTTCAGTTCTTTTGTGCATATTATCGCACTATAGACTATTGTACCTAATTCCAATTACCAGTTTCGTCCTTCGTACTAGTAATTCATGTTGAAATAATTATATACCTACTCTATAAAAGAGTACCTTAAGTACTGTAAATTCAATCTTCACTTCTGCCCGATCCGAAAAGATAAAATTACTCAGAAATGCTATCTACTGTCCGTTCAAGTGGTTTTGTCGCAGGGTCGTAGAAAGGGGGGGGGGAATCACGTGACAGTTAATTACTTAACGAGGCCCTTTTATTTAAGTTATTTTAAACACTTGTATAATATTACGTAGACGTCCAATTCCTAACAGAAATTAATGTTTTCAGAAAAGAGCTAAGACAGCCCAGCTAATAGACTTTACAGAGGGGCGAAGCAGGTGGGGGAAACCGGGATGCGACGTAGGCAAACGAACAGTACCTGTGCGAAAATATGATTCAATATTGAAAGCTCTTTCGTCACTGGAATAAGCGAACATATTTCTGGAACGTAATATACTCAGTAACTCAGTACTGCTTACGCGCCCTCGGCTCTGTGTCGTGAACGGTTGGAAGTTTACTAGTAGAAGGGGTGGGAGTGAAGTACATTCAAAAACTCAGGTACAATAAAAATTGAAGTAAAAATAAAATGATGTCCCTGTATAATGTAAAGAATATTGCCATAACAATAGATATTATGATAAGTTCTGTACGTGCAAAGATTCTGACAGAAAATTGGGTGTTTTCCAAGTGTATCATGATACAGTAATATAAGACAGTACAACATCTTATTTCAAGTGGCATTATTTTGTGCAAAAGAAATACATAAAGTCACTTCTACGCCATCACTGAAAGTTCAAGCATAGGTTTTTATCATTTAAATGGAAATTTTTTTCCATCTGAGAGTAAGAGCCTTCAGTTTTTACAAGTATATTTCATTTCAGACGCTGACCAAATTGTCTATTACGACTAATAATTACAACTTACTTACTTACTTACTGGCTTTTAAGGAACCCGTTCATTGCCGCCCTCACGTAAGTCCCTATCCTGAGCAAGATCAATCCAGTCTCTATCATCATATCCCACCTCCCTCAAATTCATTTTAATATTATCTTCCCATCTACGTCTAGTCTCCACAAAGGTCTTTTTCCCTCCGGCCTCACAACTAACACTCTATATGCATTTCTGGATTCGCCCATACGTGCTACATGCCCCGCCCATCTCAAACGTCTGGATTTAATGTTCCTAATTATGTCAGGTGATGAATATAATGCGTGCAGTTGTCTAATATAACATCAATCTTAAAAGTAGAATTGACTGAACAACTCCAGGAAGTTTTGCATAATAATAACAGTTAAATTCATAGTTTAAAATACAATTTTCAAAATGATTCTGAAGCAAACGACCTACAACACACAAGTGCAGGGAAGCGCACGGGTATGGCTAGTAATAATACAGGGACATCACTTTATTTTTACCAACATTTTTAACATTAACCTGGCTATACTCGTAAATACTGTTGCCCCCTTCCATTACAGGAGTTTGATGTTACTAGTGCAATATGTAAACAAATCATTTTACTAGGTATAGGAGGAGAGAAAAGTAGTGTATCCATTTATGTTGTAGGGAGATACGATATTACGATTTTCAGTTTGATCATCACTTTTACGGAATTTATCAAAATACAGTAGAGTAGTAACATTTTTTTTCAAAAACTCAACTTTTCAGGCGGCTATGTTCGTTATGTAATGTCGACTTTATTTAGCATATTAATTATTGATGTTAACATACCATATAGAGATGCATTTAAATTGAGGGGTCATAAGTAAAGGGCTGTAAGTGTACTTAAGTTACTTTTGAGAAAATGGGGTTTAAATATTTAAGCTTTCGTAAAATCGGTGAAATTTTTATTTAAATTTTAATGTGTGATGCGATTAAAATATCCGTTTGCCACTAAAATTTTAGATACTTTGCTTACACTGGATGCACTTAACTCATGTTATTACAAATGTCACTAGCATTCCTTTGCTTCTAGCCACCTCAATTCAAAATAAGCTAATCTGAATTTTTAAACAAGTTGCTGAAAATGGTTTCCGTTCATTACAATGCAGGCTTCAATTCAGTACGCATATTATTAAAAACATTTTGAAGCATATTCTATGAAATTGAATTGATTGTTTCTTGAATATAATTTTTTGGTACCATATTATTAACATAGGTTCTTTCTTCTATAGAAAACGCAATCATATTTGTGAAACACACTATACACTGCAGTGTTTACTTCAGTGCTTGAAGACTTCGAATGCAACAGCGGCCGTAAGTTTGTGTGTGTGACGGGAGCAAGGACATTAGTGAAGGGGTGAGAGTGAAGTACATTCAGAAATGCAGGTACAATAATAATGCAAGTAAAAATACAATGATGTCCCTGTATAAGCATTCATATGGTCACTATGGCTTAGCACTCAATTAAAAATAATCACTTATAAGCTCTACATCGCCTATAGCAGTGATGTCAAAGCAAGCGCATTTTTCTGACCTTGACGTCGTTGCGCGGGCAGCAAGCGCTAAGTATAGTAAGAGGAAGTGTTGTGTATATGAATAAGCAACCTGTTGGATTAAGAAAACAGTGGTGCACAAACTTCAAACGGAACGTGAAATTTTATGTCGTTATTTTTACATGGCTTCTTTCTGTTTAATATTATCTATATTGTCTGTAAAACAAAAGTATTTACACCAATTTCTTAATATTGCAGTTGCGTTTTAAATCTTAATAACATGATAAAGAGTTAAGAAGGAATATTCACATAAATTTCAGAGTACCTAAAACTATACTATACTAAGCGAATGAAACGCATCATTCATAAAGAAAGTGATATTCCAAAGAAAGAGATTGAGTATGACATGATAAGTTGGAATTTATATTGATGGTATCTTTAGCCTTACAAAAGTAATCAATAAACTAATCAAAACAATATTACAGTACAAAGCAAAGTTACCTAGGTACTGTATCTGTTTTAAGTGTAACTAATATTATATAACAAAACTCTTATCGCATTATGCTTTTAAAGTGATATTTGTGAGCAACTTCCTATCATCAGAATATTAAATTATTTTCTCGAAATCTGCTGAAGCTATAGAGCTGACATTTTTACAACACATAGGCACGTATCTTTTGCTTATGATGTAACAGTAGTTGCTTTGTTAATTCATTTCCTTACAAACAATTTCCATGCGAATATTTTCAAAATTTTCAATACACTATCTTCAGTAATACGTATATATGGTATATTAGATTTACGAAAAAATTCAGTAAGGCTACTAAATAAATAGGCCTATACCTGAAAATTTCACTTTTCTATACGAAAAGTTGAGAAGATATTTCTTTTGAATAAAAAAGTCGAACTTGTGAAAAATGAGCATTAAAATTAACACTTACATTCTTATAATGCACTTATACTTCTCAGGCAAATCTAAAAATTAACATGGATACAGTTTTAATAAGTTCTCTTGCCTTTATCTATTGAATCAGTGCTGGCCATCCCTGAATATAGCTCGATCAAGCGGTATATACCAGCTCTTTCATCTGTGTCTTTCCTTTCTGCTGTAAAGCCCTCAGGCTCTCCTGGGCTCTAAAGCGCGCGCTTGCTCCTGTGGGCATCAATTGACATGCCTGGCTTATGCTGTTTGGTCAGGACGAATCTATCTATATTAGGAATGAATACTATCATTACATAAACGTAAAGCAGTTACGATAATGATAGACTGTTCTTTATGTGGAATATTTTTAGCAGGATTGTCTGCGTTGGTTCATTCATTAACTTTAGTTACAGAAGGAGTTTTTTATTAATTCGTTTTAGAGTTGTTTTGTACGTGCAATATTTTTTGTCAGGTTCATTAAAAAAAATTGCAGGCATAAGTGGATCCAAAGATTCCCAGCATCTTAGCTGCGAAATTACGTAAGTTAGGAGGCTTCTCATTAGGTAATAATTCATGCAATTCCTTGCCGGTTTACCTCGAATTTGAAAAAAGGTATTCTTCTCTAGGGCTCGCCTAAGTGTTTGAAATGCGATAAATTGATCGAACTGCATTTTTTCATTAAATTATTATTGTAGATTGTTGCAAACTTTGTCACTATTTCAACCTGCACAACAAATTGCATTCAAATAACACATTGCTTCATCGTATGTAACAATTATTTTATTAATATAAACCATTTTTAACAATCCTGTTTAAATTCTTTTATATACTAAGGCTGGATAAAAAGTAATGGCAACAGTTCGATATTTCTAACATGGCTTTATTCACAGGGGTACAACGTTTTATGTACCTTCTATATAGTCGCCCCCCTTATTTATTACCTTTTGCCAAATGTTTGGAAGGCGTCGTACACCATCAGCGCGTCCATCTTTGTTGATGTTCCGTATTGACCGCTCTAAAGCACGGATAAGTTCATCTCTGATATTGTACCGGGTCCCTCGCAGTGGTTCTTTCACTTTGGTGAAAACATCGTAATCGCATGGATCATATCGGGCGAGTACGGTGGATGTTCCAGTAGTCCGCGTTTTCCGTCTGCCTTGGAGGTACAGCGTGGTGCAGTATTACTCCATCAATGTCATAAACCACAATGAACATCTCCTTCATAGCACTTTGTGTAGGGCGCACTTTCTTCGGACGAGAAGAACCTGGATGCTTCCATTCATTTGATTGACGTTTCAAGTTTGGTTGCTTCGTATGAGCGAGCCCAGGTTTCGTCCATAGCGACGATTCGTCCAAGAAAGTCTTCATCTTTCCTTTGGTACCGGACCAAACAAGGCCTGTGCGACTGAATAGCGGTGCCATTGTTAAACCTCGGTAACCCAGAATGTCTTGCAGAATGTGGAGCACAGTTTTGTGACATACTCAATCTGTTTACTATGTATTGTATTTTTTGTTTAGCATAACTGATGAATTGTATGTACTGTAAATTGAATAGTATACTGTATAGGTCAACTGATGAATTGTTTAAGCTTATAAATTGAATTAATCTACTTCATATGAATTGTATAGCTTAACGAAAATAAGTTTGTAAATTGAACTAATTTGATTGTATATGTTTGTATAGTTTGGCTGATGAATTGTATATGTTCTTAAAATGATTTCTAGTCTGTGTAGCTCTACTGATGAATTGTATATAGACCTACTGTAAATTGAATGGCAATATGTATAGCTCAACTGATGAATTGTTTATGATTATAAATTGAATTAATCTACTTGATATTAATTGCACAAATTTGTATAGCTTAATGAAAGTATGCTACTTTGTATTTTATATATTTGTATAGTTTTGGCCGATGAATTGTATATGCTTTAAATTGAATAGTAATCTATATAGCTCTACTGATATTGTTTGTGTTTGTAATTTGAAGTAGTTTGCATGATATGTATTATCAATTTCTGTATATCACAACTGGTTGAATTGTTTATGCCTTAAATTTAATTAAATTGTTTTGTATTATAATATAGCTCAACTTATGAATGAACGTTTGCGTTTGTAAATTTAATAATCTGATTGGCTATGTATTGTATACTTTTAGTAGAGCCATCGATGTAGCTCAGTCGGCAGACTCGCCGGGCCGCTGATCCGGAGCTGCGTTCGGGCTTGGGTTGGATCCCCCTTTGGACTTTGGTTTCTTCGGAGGTTTTCCCCAGCCGTGGGACTGAAGCCGGATGGTCTATGGCGAGTCCTTGGCATCAACCCCTTTGATTTGATTACCCCCTTTGATTTGATTACCTGGTTGGGTTTTCCGAGGTTTCCCCCACCGAAAAGGCAAATGCCGGGTAATATTTTGGCGAATCCTCGGACCTCATCTCATCTCACTACATCTCGCCAAAATGTAAAAAAAAAAATGTAAAAAAAATGTAAAAAAATTGTACAAAATTGTAAAAATTGTAGAAAATTACTAAATTGTAAAACTATAAAAATTTGTAAAAATTGTAATTGTAATATTGTAAAATGTTGACATGTTCCACATCTTAAAGCTTCATTGCTCATGTAAGATCTATGGAATAAAATAAATGAATGAATGAAAAGGAACTCAGACTTCCGCTGCTAACTCACGCGCAGGCCATCGGCGATCAGCATCCAACAGGGAAGCAAGGAGTTGAACTGTGTTGTCCTCCACGCGGGGTCGTCCTGTAAGGAGGTTGTCCTGAACGGCATCCCTGCCTTCCCGGAACGCTTTAACCCATCATGCCACTGTGCGATATGGCAACGCTGCATCGGCATATGCTTCACGCAGTCCCTGAAAACATTCTTGTGCACTACGACCTCGTGCCACTTCAATTTTAATCCAGGAACGTTGCTCTAGTTTTGTAAACATGGTCTTAGGGCGCTCGCACTATCCCTATGAAAGTCAACGTTCTACACACTGCAGTAGCTTGACAGAGTACTGTCCCGCTGGCTGCACTAACTCATCTAACAGTCCTTGTTCATGTCCATACAGCTGGAAACTCTCGAACGCACCATCGTCACGTGGCAGCAGTGTTGCCATTACTTTTTATCCAACTAATGTAAGTTTATGTTCGCCAAAATCCTTCTTATATTCGAGATCGAAGTGCCGTCTGATATTACAGTAAAACCTCCCTAAAACGAAAAGCGATCGTTTCAGAATTTTTCTTTTCCGTTTTCACAGGTTTTCGTTTTACAAAAGGTTGAGGTTTAGTAAAACTAAAAATATAGGACTATTACTGCAATATGGTCACTGTAGGAAGAACACAATGAAGAAATATTTTGAAATGAATGTTACTGCAATACATGAAAAGTGAATTTTATTTTCATAATTATTATCTTACGCAATTGCAACCTTCCTCTCTCCCTCTCTCCGCGCCCTAGTTTCTTGACCCCACATTTCTTTTAAAGTGCATTGCCGCGACTTTTTTTTTGAAGGGAACGTTGTAGGATTTCCTTCGCATCCTGCATCAATTCAGGGTGTAAATTGCGCCCTGATTCACGGGTTGTGTAACTGAAGTTGTGTTTGATGGCAAATACGTTAACTTCACGTTAGACAAATCAATCCTTGGATGGCAGGTAGCATTGTCTAAAAACAGATGACTTTACGACCTTGACGTTATGAAGCAACTCTTCCATGGTAGAACTGGTCATCTAGGCTTTCTTTTATTAAATCGCACAGTTTTAGGCCTACTTTATTCGCACTGTTATTTAACAATGTATTGGCATATTAGCACAAATTCCACCACTTTACACACCCCTGATTAGAACGCTATGGTACCGAGATCAACCTTTGCTCACTGTATGTACACGCAGACATATGTGGAGGGAGAAAATGGAGTGACGTATACAGTTCCCGCCAGGGAACATTAGTGCTCATGCCTGGTCTAAAAACGACGACGACGATGATGATGATGAATAAAATAATAACCCTCCGAAAAACAGAATAGGCCTACGTATTCAGACAATAAATGTGGTTTAAAAATCCCATTACTTTTTTGCAACTTTTATATGTAGGCCTAATAAAAGAATCTTACGGAAGTGCGTTATAAATTATTTTATGCTCGACCATGCCGAAATGTAGTAATTATACACCTGGTGGCAGTCCTTTAATGGACCTCATTAAAGTACACCTATTCATTAAAGTTCAGGTTTTCGATTATTCTCGGATATGCAATCGAAAGACAACTAGCAAAACGTCACCCAGGCTGGAAATCCAATACTGTCGCAGAAGGTTATGTTCTGTTACTATAATTATTAGTGTTAATTGTAAATAATATTCAAATAAATTCAATTTGTTATCTCGTTTTTCAATCCTAAATCAATTTCCAGGTTATATCAAAATTAGTTCATGTTATTCTCTAAATTATATCAAGGTCAATGACATTATTGTTCCTCGGAAAAAAAATCAATACTTTCGCGTCTGCGCACATCTCACAATTAACGACTATGCACAAGGTCACTTCCGATCTTCTGTCAGATGCGAATAAAATGAATACTTCTGAATAATTTCAAGCTAGAAATATGGTCGAGCATAAAAAGTCGTATGAAACTTGCCTATACGACCACTCATATAAATTGAGGGAAAGAAGACAGAGGACGGACACTGGAAAGTATCCTTTTCTCAATCGTACTATCAAGCACTGGAATGCTTTACTTGCAGACTTAACTAAAGACTTTACTAATAACCAAAAATGTATTTAAAAATAGGCTTAAGGACTTTGCTAATAGATGGTAGTATATTATACACACTAGTTAAAGGGTGTAATTGATATCTTGTTATTTGAAGTGTTCTATCAGTGAGGAAGTGTGTTGTGTCAGTGAAGTGTGTAGTGTAAGTGAAGTCTATTGTGTAAGTGAAGTGTGTTGGTGTCAGTGAAGTGGCTGTGCAAAGTATTCGAACAGTGAAATGGTTAGAAGTGTTAGTGAAATCAGGTAGAATCAGTGCAGTGAGTGAGTTGGCAGCGAAATAAGTGTAGTGCCGAAAGGTACTTGTGCAGATATGAACCTGTCAGACTCGTGGGTCTTTGTTCGAGCTTAGGGTTAAGATGCAAATTAGATTTACTTTAAATGTTATTTTAAGAGACCATGCTTCATTTAATTTAGGATGCTCATTATTATTATTATTATTATTATTGTTATTATTATTATTATTATTATTATTATTAATTATTGTTTTCATTAGTTGTGTTTATTATTAATTGTCATTATTGAGTGTAATTAGTTACCACTGCCACCGGGTATATACCCATTTGCAGTGTGAATAAATACATACATACATACATATATACATACATACATACATACAATGGTAATTAAGACGCTCGTATGAAAATTATGAAACTCGCTTGCGCTCGTTTCATAAACGAACATGCTCGCGTCTTAATTACTATCATTATAGACTCGTTGCATAATGTACTATAATTTGGCTATATTTCTCTTTCGGATAAAACTAGTTGAAGAAAATAGAATAAGAACAGAATTAACTTATCATCCACAACATGATGCAGGGATTGAATTAACACGATGACATCTGAATCATATTCACCACACACTTAAGCACAGAAATAAAGCGAACCGAATGCAGGGCGTTTGCAGTGATCTGGGCTGGCAACTCCGCAGCTGTTATGCGTCACATCACGCCGTACTTTACGATTTCACTATGCAAACAGAGCGGACTTCATTTTATTGAGGAATATTCCCTGTCACACTGGCGGAAAATCGACTCTGACGTTCTGAGGGAGCCATAAATCGCTATCAAATCTTCAAGAGTGAGCTCTTCGTGGTTATTTTATGAGACTCCCATTGTCATGAGAGCCATACGTATACGGGCAAAACTTTCCTTACAAAACTTGAGAAGAAAAACAATCCGCTTGTACTTTGTGCATTAAAAAAATGGCAGACGATTTAAGGAAATCACAATGATTACGAGAAAGCTTCTATACTCGAATTAAAGTGACTATTTCGTTTATATGACGTCATTCCATTTTCGATCAATGAAGTGTAATGAAATTTTGAATTCCAATCAATCACAGTCAAACATCGCGATAATTTTTGCAGCTAGATTTATCGCTATCAATTTATCGCATGGTCGTTCTTTTGTTTAGTCGATGTCGCCGACTGTTTCCCCGTAAATTGATGAGCATCAATCCATTAAGATGCAACTATACGGTTAAACTGTTCTTTCAACTTTACGCATTCAAGCAATGAATGCAGGATTGCTTGCTAATATCTATCTATATATATAATTTGAACTGGTAATGGAAATTACGGGAAAACGGCTTAACGGATTTTAATGAGCGACCCCTCATTTTCATGCCTGGTATCCAAAGTTTTTCGGAAAAGTAGTAGTTTTCAGTGAAATGTCAATTTTCCTACATAATTTTCCTATTTTCCAAAATCCATCTGTTGTCAGTTTTGAGAACTAATTTTATAGAATCACGGCCGACTTGATTGAATTTCAGAACAAAACACACACTACAATAAACAATAGGCTATTACACGAAGGCCATGACCTGCAGGATTGCCGACATATTTAGAGCTCAATTCAATTTGTTATTAAAAACTGATTCTGCAGTGTATAATTTTCTGAGTACAGCTGTGTATTGGATATTCAAATCTACGAATCATGAGGTGGTTTGATGACATTATTACCATTAGAAATTAAATATTATTATAGTTAGTATCATGATGCGTCTACTCTTCATTAATTGTACATAATATTGATGCTGTATTGATGACATGAAAGTGAAACGTTTTGGGGTTATGTAAGTAAATGTAGAGAATATCTTAATTTTGATCTTCATTTCTATAATTTACTGAGTGACTGCTATATATAAAACTACAAAACATAAGTAAGATAATAATATTATTAAAAATCAAATATTTTTTTACTTATTAACCCAGTGGGGTTGGGTCTTTTTCATATACTTAATGGCGGTGTAGTGTAGATATTGATATGCGTCATTCTCTTCAGTATTGGCTCGAGAGAGCGCAAAAATTACAATTCCTAAGGAAAGATAAAAAGGTATTACTTACTGATAAAATAAGAGGCCTAGAAAATTTTGTAGTCTCCAGATCATTTCAGCAAGATCTCTTAGTAGGATAAAATAATTTTACGCTCTACATTTCAAGTTCTACATGCAGCAGCTATATGAAAATGCTATTGTTCGAAAGCTTAGCAAACCTGACATTTTTTTAACTTTTGCCTACAATCCACAATGACCTGAAATAGCTACTGCTATCGTCCTGACATTGATACTTGCGTTTTCGCGTTGAAACTCAAAAACTGAAGTTGGATAGGTTCAAGAGAAAGTATTTGGCCTAAAAATCCATTCAGAGGGAGTAGGTTTCATTATTATGGAAGCAAATAACTATTAAAAAGACAAGTATTCATTGAAAATAAATCTGAAAAATTTTTATTTGAACGTCTAACGTACTTAGTTTGCAGCAGCATTTGCTGCACAAGCCACTAGTCTATATATAATTTGAACTGGTAATGGAAATTACAGGAAAACGGCTGAACGGATTTTAATAAATGACCCTCATTTTGAAGCTTGGAACCCAAAGTTTTTCAGAAAAATAGTAACTTTCAGTGAAGCGTTAATTTTCCTACGTAATTTTCCTATTTTCCAAAATCCATCTTTTGTCAGTTTTGAGAATTAATTAATTACATTTCAATATAAAACAAAACACACACTATAATAAACAATAGGCTATTACACGAAGGCCATGACCTGCAGCTTTGCTGGCATATTTAGAGCTCAAGTTCAATTGGTTATTAAAAACTTCAAGACTTACTGAAAATAATTTACAGGTCTGATTCTGAGGTGTGTAATTTTCTGAGTACAGCTGTGTATTGGATATTAAAATCTAGAAAACTTGAGCTGGTTTGATGACATTATTACCACTACAAATTAAATATTATTATAGTTAATGCCATGATGTGACTATTTTTCATTAATTATACATATTAATGCCATATTGATGATATGAAAGTGAAACGTTTTGGGGTTATGTAAGTAGATGTAGAGAATATCTTAAATTATATCTTCATTTCTATAATTTACTGAGTGGCGGCTATATAGTATTAAACTCTATATAAAACTACAAAACGTACTTTAGATAATAATATTGTTATTAAAAATCAAATATTTTTATAGTTATTAATCAAGTGGGGTTGGGTCTTTTTCATATACCTTATGGTGGTGTGGTGTACATATTTATGCGCCATTCTCTTCAGTATTGGCAAAAAATTACAGTTCCTAAGGAGAGACCAAAAGGTATTACTTACTAATAAAATAAGAAGCCTACAAAATTATGTAGTCTCTCGATCAATTCAACAAGATTTCTTAGCAGGAAAAAATGATTTTACTTCTATATTTCAAGCTCTACATGCAGCAGCTATGTTTATTGTTCGAAAGCATAGCCAACATGACTTTTTTTTTTAACTTTCACCTAGAATCCACAATGACCTGAAATAGCTACTGCTTCTGCTTTAGTCCCACATGAAAAACCCACTGATCGTCCTGACATTGTTACTTGCGTTTTCTCGTTGAAACTAAAAAAACTGAAGGTGGATAGGTTCAAGAAAAAGTATTTGACATAAAAAAACATTCAGAGAGAGTATGTTTCATTAGTACGAAAGCAAATAACTTAAAAAAAAAGTCTGGTATTCTTCATTGAAAATAAATTTTAAAAATTTTTATTTGAACGTCTGACGAACTTAGTTTGCAGCATTTGCTGCGCAAACCACTAGTTATGTGAATGTCTGGTGATTGTATATTTATTTTTTTATTCTTACATTTTATTCATATTGTAGTAGCCATGTATTATATGTATCTACTCTGACGTTGTCTATGGCTGTAAATCGCTGTATGACATTAAATTCGTCTGTCTGTCCATCCATCCATCCATCCATCCATCCATCCATCCATCCATCCATCCATCCATCCATCCATCCATCCATCCATCCATCCATCCATCCATCCATCCATCCATCCATCCATCCATCCATCCATCCATCCATCCATCCATCCATCCATCCATCCATCCATCCATCCATCCATCCATCCATCCATCCATCCATCCATCCATCCATCCATCCATCCATCCATCCATCTATCTATCTATCTATCTATCTATCTATCTATCTATCTATCTATCTATCTATCTATCTATCTATCTATCTATCTATCTATCTATCTATCTATCTATCTATCTATCTATCTAATATATTTACGCAGTGAAGACGATGTTCAAAACGGTGCACCATGTAGATACAAAATCTTCATGCATCTTAATCGAACGTACATTTTAAACTTGATCATTTCAATATTCTTCCCAGACTGTGTGCATACACGCATACAAAATTGAACTGTGTAGATTCAGCTTCAGTCCCGTTACACACTACAGCGAGAATGCGTTTGTCGATCTGTGAAAATGTTTTCTTGTAGCACGGAGTAACGATCGAAATAAGGCACAGCTGACACATGGTTCCGCGCCCATAGGTAACTAACCTAATTGCAACCTATAAAATCTAAATTACGTGAATGAAATGAAACAATTAATAGAAAGTCAGATGTTCAAATTTGTGTAACATCAGCGGATATCAAACCCAAAGATTTTGTATATTATATTCAAGGTCTTTGATTAAACTGCCTTCCGTATGGCGTAATAAAATCCGTGTTTCAATTATCTATACAGAGATGACTTTACTGTGTAGCGACATATGTCTCGCTGTAGTGTGAATACATAAGCATTGCTATATAGCTGTTTCCACACAATATTACATAGTTCTTAGTTCTCGGTGTAGTGTACAATGTAACGACTAAATAAAGTGTGAAGTAATTCTACTTCCACATCTTCATCTTCAAATTCCATGTCCATTGTGGGATATGTAAAAAAATTACTCTCCTTCATTCAGATTTGATAACTGCGTTTTCAACAATTCTTCATTTGATTAATGTATTAATCAGGTTATTTGTAATTATATTATAAAAAGTTTAAATTATATTATGATTTCAGCAGATACCTTTTTCTTGCTGCTAATACTTTCTTAAAAGTCCTTTTTCTATTTGTAGCACGTTTAGTATAATTTATTCTATTCGTCATGTTGAAGATATATCATTTTTAACATTTTAATATTTATCGTAGTTTCGAAAGTACATGGTTAAACTCATCATTTTTTAAAGGGTGCCAATAACGTTGTTCTTTGGCTTGTTAGAGGCAAGTTAAAATCGCAATTTGTTTTACATGGGCGTTATAAATTGACATGCGCCGTTTTAAAACTATTCAATTGACAATCGCGGTTGAGTAGGAACATCTGAACAGCTGAAAACAGAATACATGTTATAAAAAAGACTACTGTTTAGGAAGAAACAAAGAAATAAGAGAATCAATTTTTGAATCTGTACTCTATTCCACTTTGAGCATACACATGACAGAGTTGGATACATCAAAGGATCCAGTAATATCATTGGATTAGCAAACCACATATTCTTCATGACACTTCAACGAGAATCTGTTCTCCATTTTGAATCTTGCGTACACCACTTTTAACACTTGGATATAATTAATTGATGAACTAGTGGACTTACTCGTGTTAAATATGAAATATCTGTCCGGCTTACAGCAGTTTCAGTGCTTCACGCACCATCATCAGAGCCCACTAGATCGCGGCGTCATCTCGAACTTCTCTGCCTGTTAGGAGGGTGTGTTTTATTGTTGGAAGGTGTTGAATTGTGGAGTCGAATAGTGTGTGTGTACTGAAATTGATCTGTGTGTTGAGGATTTGATCGGGGTGTGTTTTAGTGTGTTTGTATATTTCATATTGTTTCAGTGTGTTGAGTTTTTGGTTCTTGGGTTGTGTGTGTAGGATTTCCATGTCCGTATTTATGTTATTGTATGTATGGTTAGTATTGGTTATGTGATCGGCGTATGTAGATGTATGTAGGTGTATACAAACTCAAATGTAATAGTTGCGACAAGTTCTACATAGGACAGACAGGCAGATCATTCCAAACACGCTACAAAGAACACATTAAAGCTATAACCAGAGGACACAATACATCTACATACGCCGATCACATAACCAATACCAACCAAACATACAATAACATAAATACGGACATGGAAATCCTACACACACACACACAACCCAAGAACCAAAAATTCAACACACTGGAACAATATGAAATATACAAACACACTAAAACACACTCCGATCAAATCCTCAACACACAGATCAATTTCAATACACACAACTATTCGACTCCACAATTCAACACCTTCCAACAATAAAACACACCCTCCTAACAGGCAGAAAAGTTCGAGATGACGCCGCGATCTAGTGGGCTCTGATGATGGTGCGTGAAGCACTGAAACAGCTGTAAGCCGGACAGATATTTCATATTTAACACGAGTAAGTCCACTAGTTCATCAATTAATAATGAGAATCTGTTCCACCACCAATAAGCCCAGTCTACCCATCTGGAAAGGTGTCAATAAAACAGAAAAAATAGGAAATACTTAAAAAAAGTGAAGCAGTACATCAACAAGTGAGCAAATGGTATTTTATGAAGAGCTTTTCAGCTGACCTACAGACAGCAATGCAAAGTACGATGACTGAAAAACAGTAGATCCAAGTGAAAAGATTGATTTCTCTTTATCGTTCATGACGTTTTCCCATTTTTGTTCCATTCATCATTGATATACTTTTTTTGTTGATTGTGCATGATTTTCAGTAGCCTAAATAATTACCAGAATATCACTAAAATATCCGTATCTAATTAACTGATTTTACTTCTTATGAAGTTGGTATTTTTCAAAGAGCGGCTTTTTCGTATTTCAAATCCTAATAAAACCTTAACCCTTAAATCTTCATCATCATCATCATCCTTCACGAATTAGGCCTCTGTAGACCTGTTTCGGCCCCATCTAGCAGTCTTCTAAAAGGTCTTCCTGGTCGACGATGTCCTCTGGGTTTATACTGCTTCATAATTTTTGGGATTCTTGAATTTTCCATTCTTCTTACATGATCTAGCCAATTTAATTTGTATCTGTTGATTTTTTCTTCTACTGACTCTACTTCTAATATTGTTCTAAAATTTCTTCATTCCTTTTTCGGTCTAAAAGAGTATATCCTGCTGTCCTCCTGAAAAATTTCATTTCCGTTGCTTTGATTCTTTGATGTATTTTTTCTTTAATGTCCAAATCTCGCTTCCGTATGAAAGGGAGGATATTTTATTTATTTATCTAAACGATAACAGCTCCCTGTATTAACAGGCTGCCACAGAGACAGAGCATATTGTGCAATAGGCAGTTGGAAGTATAAATAATATACATATGTTTAAGTTGAAGGGGGTATTACAACAACGACAAGAAATGACTGAATAATTAAGTAGCTACTAATTAATTAGTTGAAGATCATTGTTGACCGTAGAGATGGTTGCGGAGTATAAATATTGATCCTCTCAGAGCTGCAAGAACGATGTCATCAATTGCCTTCCTCTGTAGGCCGAAACGTTGCCAAGTCTGGAAGAAGAAACCGGGAATAGTTCAACCAAAAGGCCTATTACTTCAATTTGTTGTAGACCGTATTTGTCCATGAAATATGGAACGGTACGTACATAGATGTCGTTTTTTTCCCCTATTTACATCTTCAGGTTGGCTCTTTTGTTTTTCAAATCTAACGGTGGGATCGATGATGTAGCCATTGTTGTTATTTGGCGGGATGGCAATCATGTCTATTCTTCTTGTACTGCCATTGTCTGCCAGTCCGTGAACTTCTTCGAACACTTGAAAATTTATTGATCTAAACTATTGATCTAGTGTATTATATATTTTTATTCTTGTAGATTTTTGTACTAATTTAGCTTTTAATTTATTGTTTAAATCTTAAATTGGCAAAACTTCATTTCTCACATTAGTTTATTAAACCGTGTCGGACTGTAAAGAAAACAACTATAGCAGTGTCCATATTTTATATGTTATACAATATTATAGTATTGTGAAATTTTAATTTTCCTACCAATTTTTTTTTCTATTGTTCTATTAAAATTATAGCATAAACTAGTGGCTTGTGCAGAAAATGCTGCTGCAAACTAAGTTCGTTAGACGTTCAAATAAACATCTTTCAATTTATTTTCAATGAAGAATACTTGTCTTTTTGATAGTTATTTGATTCCATAATAATGAAACGTACTCCCTCTGAATGGATTGTTTTAGGCCAAATACTTTTTCTTGAACCTATCCAACTTCAGTGTTTGAGTTTCAACGCGAAAACGCAAGTATCAATGTCAGGACGATAGCAGTAGCTATTTCAGGTCATTGTGGATTGTAGGCAAAAGTTAAAAAAATGTCAGGTTTGCTAAGCTTTCGAACAATAGCATTTTCGTATAGCTGCTGCATGTAGAACTTGAAATGTAGAGCGTAAAATCATTTTATCCTACTAAGAGATCTTGCTGAAATGATCTGGAGACTACAAAATTTTCTATGCCTCTTATTTTATCAGTAAGTAATACCTTTTGATCTTTCCTTAGGAACTGTAATTTTTGCGCTCTCTCGAGCCAATACTGAAGACAATGACACATATCAATATCTACACTACACCGCCATTAAGTATATGAAAAAGACCCAACCTCACTGGGTTAATAAGTATAAAAATATTTGATTTTAATAACAATATTATTATCTTACTTAAGTTTTGTAGTTATATATAGCAGCCACTTAGTAAATTATAGAAATGAAGATATAAATTAAGATATTCTCTACATTTACTTACATAACCTCAAAATGTTTCACTTTCATGTTATCAATTTAGCATCAATATTATGTACAATTAATGAAAAATAGACGTATCATGATATTAACTATAATAATATTTAATTTCTAATGGTAATAATGTCATCAAACCACCTCAAGTTTCGTAGATTTGAATATCGAATACACAGCTGTACTCAGAAAATTATACACTGCAGAATCAGTTTTTAATAACAAATTGAATTAAGCTCTAAATATGTCGGCAATCCTGCAGGTCATGGCCTTCGTGTAATAGCCTATTGTTTATTGTAGTGTGTGTTTTGTTCTGAAATTCAATCAAGTCGGCCGTGATTCAAAAAATTAGTTCTCAAAACTGACAACAGATGGATTTTGGAAAATAGGAAAATTACGTAGGAAAATTGACATTTCACTGAAAACTACTACTTTTCCGAAAAACTTTGGGTTCCAAGCTTCAAAATGAGGGGCCATTTATTAAAATCCGTTCAGCCGTTTTCCCGTAATTTCCATTACCAGTTCAAATTATATATATATATATAGATTATAGCCTATTAACCTCTTGTGTCCTATAGGATACTTTGCGAATTTAAGGGTTAAGTATCCGCATGACGCGTATAATTACTTTAAAAACCAACAAACGTAATCTAGACTATCAGTCCACGTGGCCGGAATTATATATTTCCAGAGAGTTTTCCTCTAAAATTGTTTTCTTTTCAATTTCCCACAAATGTACTTTTCCTGACTTGCGCCCTTTTGAAAAGCCAATTCATTTACTCTGAAATCCACAATTGGGAAGCGTCATGAGCAGGGATACAGACTTGTCGAACACACGTTCGTTCTTTTTTTTTTTTTACTTCGATCATGTGAACTTTGACCTTAGCTCTTAAAAGCCATAGCCTTCAAAATCAGCATTAAAATAAGCTATATACATTAGCTATCGGTCTTCAGTACGATAAGTTCGTTACATAATAATTTTCATCCCGATTTTAAAACCTTTTTTTTTAGTAATTGAGAGCTGCATTAACACTCTTCACATTTTAATAGCCCAAGTTTACTGCTGAAGAATACTTTTGAGAAGATCCTGAACTTTGTTGGCACAGCATTAGAATTGTATAGAGAAAGTCTTCAGTTCTCCCACTCAACTATTTTTAAGAAGTAGAAATATATCGGGGTTTTTTTTTTTTTTTTATAAAATTTGCTTCGTGATATTTTGGGACAGGATGTAAACATTTGTATGAATGAAATACGCATCAAATTTCATTCTTAAAAGTTTGGTATTTTTGTTCAACTGTTATACCGTTAACCAACTACAATGTAAAGAAAAACATGTCACCTCTTAATAACCAAGGAATCACATCTCTTTCTTCAGTGTTTTAGTTTGCTATAGCACTGAGACATACCTATTCGTTATTTGCCGGAATTAAGCTTATTTTCCCTTCGAGTAACTCTATGCTTCTTTTCAGGGACGAATAGGCCCTCGGCTAAAATAATAATAGGGCCCTTTGAATAAAAAATTATATTATTGCAATAATAATGCCAAAAATATAATAGCAATAGTTATAATTACTTACTTACTAACTGGCTTTTAAGGAACCCGGAGGTTCATTGCCGCTCTCACATAAGTCCGCCATTGGTCCCTATCCTGAGCAAGATTAATCCATTCTTTATCATCATATCCCACCTCCCTGAAATCCATTTTAATAATATCTTCCCATCTACGTCTCGGCCTCCCTAAAGGTCTTTTTCCCTCCGGCCTCCCAACTAACACTCTATATGCATTTCTGGATTCGCCCATACGTGCTACATGCCCTGCCCACCTCAAACATCTGGATTTATGTTCCTAATTATGTCAGGTGAAGAATACAATGCGTGCAGTTCTGTGTTGTGTAACTTTCTCCTTTCTCCTGTAACTTCATCCCTCTTAGCCTCAAATATTTTCCTAAGCCTTACTTGAAGGATTCATAACAAGCTGTTTTTTTACGGTGATTGGTTGTTAGCCCATCGCCCAACCCCCAAGCTGGAGGAAACCCCTCATCGGCTGTCCGCGACTGCTTATTCAATATATTCGCAGCTACCCTCCATATCTGGAGGCCGTCTCCTCGATCCGCAACCTGAGGACGCGCCATACAATAATAAGTTCACCTCTTTTATGTCGAACACAGAGATGAACCAGTATATGGGGTGAACCTTAAGTAATGTCATTAATTAAAGGGTTTGTTCTTTGAAATATTTAAAACAAAAAGCTTAATGTAATTTTGATTCTTTTTGCTTCGTTTCCGAGGAAAAAAATGTTAACTAATATGAAACATTTCATAGCGTATTTTGGAAAAGTTACTGAATTAATTCCCTACATGCTCAGTCAATTTAAGGGAGCAGTGTAATAAATGATAGAAAGAATTTAATTTTGTCCTTTAAATGTGCTGAAATTTGATCCGTACAAATGGAACATTTTACAAATCCTGGCCGTAATTATGACATAATTTTTCGACAAAAATTATGTGACAGCTAAAGGGTCATCCAGTCTGTTACTTTCTATAGTTTGTTTACTTGTTTGTCTTTTTTCTTACTCTTATCTTTCATTGTCTCTATGTTTGTTTTTGTTTTGTATACTTTGTCTAATGGCAGCCTCTAATTCAGCGGTGACCAAAGCGGGTGTCGTCATTACATCGTGTAATCACAGACATTCAAACGGGTACGAGGAGTTTCCTGTACATTGCTGTATGTTTCATTCACGCACTGAAGACAAGCAGTGGCGGTATCATGTCGCTCTACACACTCTGTCTCTACAAGCAGTAAGAGGTGGTTTCGTAAAGAATGAGAAGAACTTTTTTGTTGTTCTGTCGGACAAAATGTAATATGTTTACTTTGCTCAACGGTTCAATTAGGAGTATATAGAAACAATTGCCACGGTAAATAATAATGTATTATTATTATTATTATTATTATTATTATTATTATTATTATTACTGACCACTAAGTATGTATTTCTATACGTGAATGAATAATGATATTTTTAGATCTTCTCCTAGAAGGATAAAATTATTAAGTTTTATCTCAATTTTAATCTTCTTAATCTTTAGATGAGGGTAACTATTTATTAGTTATTATTTAATAATAATATTGTAGAAAAACTGATTCAATATTATGTGCCAACGAACTGTTAAACGCCAAGAATTGACATGTCTTAAATTATAGCCAGAAAGAGAAAGATGAGGTAAATAAATGTAAGGAAGTCAGCTACCTAATGGGGTTTGAAATATCTCGTGCTCTAAAGCATTTTAATAGAACAGAATGTCTCAAAAGAGTAAGATTAAAATAGCTTAAATAACTTGTCCATAAGAAGTTTTTAATTTAAAAAAACTACTAATTTCTCGACCAAGTATCGAGAGAAGAATTTAGAAAATTCCTGATTATATTCAAGAGGAAGGGTAAAAAAAGAAGCAAGAAAAATCGTATATTATTCTCTGGCTCTTGATGACAGCAGTGACATTACTGATACAGCAAAGCTTGAGATTTTTATCCGCGGGATTGATCACGATGTTAGTACAGGAACCACCACTGGTTGTAGTTTTCATGCCAAGTACCTTTCCTCCGTCTCCTTACTTCATAGGCTGTCTGTCACATGTAATCACTGCAGCTCGAGTTTTGGTCACCGCTGCTCTAATTTGAGGAAGCTCTGGTAAATAAATAAAACATATTAACACAATTACTGACAGACCGAAAATCCGTTCGGCCTACTTCTTTTATGAACAAAATTCTCACCTTAGTTCTGCTGTTTTATTTCTTCTTTGGAAATGTCTTAAAATACTGCAGTTAACTAATCCCTCTAATATTTCACTTTCACTTTGTAAACATACTTCTGGCGTACACAGATTCACTCTCCCTCCCCCCCGAGGCTAAGCCAAGGATATTAACGCTCTGGTCTCTTTGTACCCAAGAACCTTTAATACAGTGATGTGTCAAAGTAAGCGCATTTTTTTCTGACCTTGACGTCGTGCGCGGGCAGCAAGCGCTAAGTATGGAAAGAGGAAGGGCTGTGTATATGAATAAGCAACCTGTTGGATTAAGAAAACAGTGGTGCACAAACTTCAAACGGAACGTGAAATTTTATGTCGTTATTTTTATATGGCTTCTTTCTGTTTAATATTATCTATATTGTCTGTAAAACAAAAGTACTAACACTGATTTCTTAATATTGCACTTGTGTTTTAAATCTTAATAACATAATAGAGAGTTACGAAGGAATATTCACTTAAATTCCATAATAGTATAATATTATACTGTATTAAGTGGATGAAACACATAATTCATAAAGAAAGTGATATTCCAAAGAAAGAGATGAGTATGACATGATAAGTTGGAATTTATATTGATGGTATCTTTAGCCTTACAAAAGTAATCAATAAACTAATCAAAACAATATTACGGTACAAAGCAAAGTTACCTAGGTACTGTATCTGTTTTAAGTGTAACTAATATTACATAACAAAACTCTTATCGGATTATGCTTTTAAGGTGATATTTGTGAGCAACTTCCTATCATCAGAATATTAAATTATTTTCTCGAAATCTGCTGAAGCTATAGAGCTGACATTTTTACAACACATGGGCACGTATCTTTTGCTTATGATGTAACAGCAGTTGCTTTGTTAATTCATTTCCTTACAAAAAATTTCCATGCGAATATTTTCAAAATTTTCAATACACTATCTTCAGTAATACGTATTTACGGTATATTAGATTTACGAAAACATTCTGTAAGGCTACTAAATAAATAGGCCTATACATAAAAATTTCACTTTTCTATACGAAAAGTTGAGAAAATATTGTTCTGAATAAAAAAATCAAACTTGTGAGAAATGAGCATTAAAATTAAAACTTAAATTCTTATAATGCACTTATACTTCTCAGGCAAATCTAAAATTTAACATGGATACAGTTTTAATAAGTTCTCTTCTCTTTATCTATTGAATCAGTGCTGGCCATCCCTGTATATAGCTCGACCAAGCGGTATATACCACCTCTTTCGTCTGTCTCTTTCCTTTCCTCTATAAAGACCTCAGATTCTCCTGGGCTCTAAAGCGCGCGCTTGCTCCTGTGGGCATCAATTGACATGCCTGCTTTAATACAACAGCTACAATAGTATAGGCAACCACTAGATCACCAACGACTCCATCTATGTACCGGTGCACATATCACAGTTCTCTGCACATAAATCTGTAAAGGTCAGAATATTGATGGGCAAAGGAAATACCTTCCTAAATCTCTGTCCAGCACAAGCTACATTTGTACTCGCCGGTATTCGAACTGGGACATCCGGTATGCAAAGCCGATTCCGTACTGTCTCTAAACTAGGTAGAGCAAATTTCTAACTGAGCAAAAAGGAAAGTTGAAAAAACGGTCGTGCAGTTGTCGTACGTATAGAATAGTGAATTCCGGAAAGGAACTCTGCCAGTACAGACGACAACTTCACTTCAATCGAATTGAATGGCGATCTCGAAGTAAGAGAAAACAATACTTTTTGTTCCAGACTTTACGAGTAAAAAAAAAGGGAGAGGGGGGGGGGACTGCGTAGTCGCCAAGTGGACACAGGACAGGACAGGACAGGCGAAAGTGATGAGGACAGTCCTCCTGCGACTTGCTGATGTAGCGGAACAGGGGAGGTGGCCCTGTGCCAGCAGCTCGCGACAAGTGGCTCCTCCAACCACCTGTGGTTACGCCTGCTTGCTTGTTGAGCCACATTTGCTGAAACTTCTGCTGTAGCTGGACTGACAGAAATGCTACGAACCGGGTTAGATTCTCAACAAGAATACACGGATGTGTGTCCCTCCCACAGATACCGAACATGTGTCCTTGTCCTGTATTGCTTTAGTAGACAGTTGGTATTCAGACAGAAAAGCAAAATTAAAATATCCGCAGATATCCAAAACATCGTAAGCTGTGAATCAGGAGGAAGGGGAGACGGAGACATGGAACGAAATAAAGCTCAAGCCAAGAAGGGTTCTATGGATGTTATTGCAAAGTTAACAGGAAGATAAAAATATGAAAGAAAGTGAGAAAAAGAGGTCTAGTGATGAAAGAAAGATAAAAGAAAAGAGAGGACGATTGAAAGAAAGAAAAAAGATGAGGGTGAAAAAGAAGATGACGGGTGAAAGGAAGAAAAAAGACGAAGGGTGAAAGAAAGAAAAGAGAGGACGAGTGAAAGAAAGAAAAAGAGGACGAGTGAAAGAAAGGAAGAGGATAACCGAAAGAAAGAAAAAAGAGGACGAGTGAAAGAAAGAAAAAAGACGAGTGAAAAAAGAGGACGAATGAAAGAGAGAAAACGAGAACGAGTGTAAAGAAAGAAAAAAAGAGGACGAGTGAAAGAACGAAAAAGAGGACGAGTGAAAGAAAGAAAAAAGAAGAGAGTGAAAAAATAAAAAGAGTGAAAGAACGAAAAAAGAGGACGAATGAAAAAATAAAAAGAGAACGAGTTAAAGAGAGAAAAAGAGAACGGGTGAAAGAGAGAAGAAGAGAAAGGGTGAAAGAAAGAAAAGAACGAGTGAAAGAGAGAAAAAGAGACCGAGTGAAAGAGAGAAAGAGAGAACGGGTGAAAGAGAGAAAAAGAGAAAGGGTGAAAGAAAGAAAAAGAGAACGTGTGAAAGAAAGAAAAGAGAACGAGTGAAAGAGAGAAAAAGAGAACGGGTGAAAGAAAGAAAAGAGAACGAGTGAAAGAGAGAAAGAGAGAAAAAGAGAACGGGTGAAAGAGAGAAAAAGAGAACGAGTGAAAGAGAGAAAAAGAGAACGAGTGAAAGAGAGAAAAAGAGACCGAGTGAAAGAGAGAAAAAGAGAACGGGTGAAAAAAGAAAAAGAGAACGAGTGAAAGAGAGAAAGAGAGAAAAAGAGAACGGGTGAAAGAAAGGAAAAGAGAACGAGTGAAAGAGACAAAGAGAGAAAAAGAGAACGAGTGAAAGAGAGAAAAAGAGAACGAGTGAAAGAAAGAAAAACGAGTGAAAGAGGGAAAAAGAGAACGAGTGAAAGAAAGAAAAAAAGAAAGAGTGAAAGAGAGAAAAAGAGAACGGGTGAAAGAAAGGAAAAGAGGACGAGTGAAAGAGAGAAAGAGAGAAAAAGAGAACGGGTGAAAGAAAGGAAAAGAGAACGAGTGAAAGAGAGAAAAGAGAACGCGTGAAAGAGAGAAAAAGATAACGAGTGAAAGAAAGAAAAACGAGTGAAAGAGGGAAAAAGAGAACGAGTAAAAGAGAGAAAAAGAGAACGAGTAAAAGAGAGAAAAAGAGGACGAGTAAAAGAGAGAAAAGAGAACGAGTGGAAGAGGGAAAAAGAGAACGAGTGAAAGAAAAAAGGAAGACGAGTGAAAGAAAGAAAAAAGTGGAAGAGTGAAAAAATAAAAAGAGAACGAGTGAAAGAGAGAAAAAGAGATGGTTGAAAGAAAGAAAAGATAACGAGTATATTTTTTGTAATGTGAATTGTTGTTATAATATTTTTATTAATTATTTAGACTTGAATAGCTTATAGAGCCAGGTCGGTTTCTATCTATAATAAATTTTATATCTTTGTACGAGAGGACCAGGTATTTGGAATTATTTTTTGTTTTATGATTGTTAAGAGAAAAAGAGAATGAGTGAAAGAAAAAAGAAGACGAGTGAAAGAAAGAAGAAAGAGGACGAATGGAAGAGAGAAAATGGAACGAGTAAAAGATAGAAATAGAACGAGTAAAGAAGAGAAAAAAGAGGAGTGAAAGGAAGAAAAAGAGCATTAGTGAAAGTATTGAAAAGAGAACGAGTGAGTGAAAGAGATAAAAAAACGAATGAAGAAGGTAAAAGAGGTCAAGTGAAAAAAAGAAAAATAAAGGGGATGGAAGAAACAAAAAGAGAACGAGTGAAAGAAAGATAGAGAGGATGAATGAATGAAAGATAAAAAGGCAGAGCGAAAGAAAATGAGAACGCATTAAAGAAAAACGACAAGTGAAAGAAAGATAGAAAAAGAGAACGAGTAAAAAAAAGATCAAGAGTACGAGTGAAAGAAAGAAAAGAGCGGCAGTGGAATAAAAAGGAAGATGACGAGTGAAAGAAAAAAAGAGGATGAGTGTAAGAAAGAAAAAGACGACGACTGAAAGAAAGAAGAAGAGGACGAGTGAATAAAAGGAAAAAACGAGTGGTAAGAAAGGAACGAGTGAATAAAAGAAAAAGAACGAGCGAAATAAATATAAAAAGCAGTAAAAGAAAGAAAGAAAAGTAAGTGAACAAAAGAGAAAGAAGAGTGGAAGAAAGACAAGTGGAAGGAAGGAAAGATAAATAGGAGGAAAGAAAGATAAAGACAAAGTAAATGAGTAGAACAAAAGAGAAGGAATAAGAGAGAAAGATTGGACTCGAAAGGAAGTGTAAGTGAGGACAACTAAGTAGGTAAGAGGAAAAATCAAATATATAAATCAACGGAAGGAAGAAAATGCAAAGAAGAATCAAAAGGAATTAAACAATACCTATCACCAAACAATACTGTGTACAGCCATTGCATAATGAAAAGCGACATTCTGCAATAAATTCGAAACCTGCAATTATTTCCCATCGTACGCATTCTCATATTTACAGTATACACAAGCTATATCTCTTTGACGTATTACATTATTGTTCGTGAAGTTATTATCTAGAAACTTGGTAACTTTATCAGAAGCAGTTCACTGAAATAGGACGCTGGCATATCTGAAGCAGGAGGTAAACGCGTTCCTAATGGTTTCTCTGAATTTAATAACTATGTTACGAAAGAACTTCAGTCCTCCTAAAGTTACACCACAAGCCCCGTGCGATGTGGTGCATGAAAGAGCGATGATGGAAATATCGATGAAAGTATTTAGTAATTTGTTAACAATATTTTGTGTAACGATTTGTATTACAGGAGTACGACCACGGAAACAATAGTTCGATAACAAGGGTTGGTACATGACTGGAAGTGTGGCTGGGAGAGTCTGAAACTTGCAAACCACTTTAAAAGAAGGTAAAAAAAAAAAAACACATAATACGTATTCTGTTACCATGACAACAATCTCAGCAGATAACTGAGAATTTTTTCTGCGTGTAATATGCGATACTAATAAACAAAAGAACGTAATAATAACGAAAAATATACAACTTCAGAATCTAAAATTTTAAAAATGTATTTCAACAAGGTAATGTATGTCAGGTGACGAAAGTGAAACCGCTCCGAAATGGTGCGTTTCGGTTACCGAAAACATATCGTCGGCTTGCAAGCAAAATACATTAAGTCCAAAGTATTAGTCTATCTCTGAGAAAAAAGCGTTTTGAAAGCTCTTAACTGAATCCAAAATTAATATTTTTTTAGTAAGTTTTTCTCTTTATGCGTATTTAATTTTCCAATTCTAAATTTATATACATACATTATGTCATACGGTAGTTGCTTTCGTCATGTTAGCGGAGTGCGGACAAGCATTATCGTGTTGCAGCAGCACTTTCTCGGTCGTTTTTCTTCAATTGCGGCCGCAAGGCTTCCAATTTGTTGGCAATAAATTTCAGCTGTTATGTTTACATTCCTGGGAAGCAATTCGTAATAGGCCTACATGACGTCTTCTTTATTCCACCAGACGTATATCATCATCTTATATGGATGGACGCTAACTTTTGTACGGGATGTTGTGCTTCGATGGGACAGAACCATTTTGTTGCAGTGCTTTCTCCGATGGCATTTTCGTTTGGGGTGTCATGAAGGACTCATTTTACAGCACACCGGTGGACGATATTACAGCGCATGCCTCAGTAATTTGGTCACCCAAATCGTATCATATAGCAATCAAATTAAAAAAAAAATTCGAAAATGGTCCTCAAGAAATCTTTATTTTAAAAAATATCATTATTCGGCCTTTCATAACAAAATTTCGTACAACAATCTACTTGCTGAATTTAATTTAATGTCTCTTGCAAGTCGTAGATAAATTGCCGAACAACTTTTATTATATAAAATATTCAATATTCTACTGGATAATAGCTAAATATTATCACAAATCCAGCTTAACGCTAGAACATCACGTTTAAGAAATCGTCAATTGTTATATTATAAAAAACCAAACACTTCGGCACATAAAAATTCACCAGTGTTAAAAGTGTGTTTAAAATTCAATGAAACATGTAAAACATGGGATACAGATTTCAGCATTTCTTACAGGAAATATTAAACATTTTCTTATTAATATAGTCTACTGGAGGTAGTTGATTTTAAATAATATTGCTATCTGTAATTTGCCAGTTATAGCTACATTTTACATCTTTTGGTTATGATATATATATTTATCTATTTTTCATTTTTTTATTTTGTATTTTTAATTTATATCTATATATGTGTCTTTTATTTACATAGAATCTGTCTATTTTTCTTTCATTTTTCATTTGTATTTACACTTGTATCTTGCATTTGTATCTGTTTTTATCTCTTTTTTCCATGTCATCTCCAATTTTATGTTCTAAGCAAATGAATCGCTCCATGCAGAAAGGGCTTCAGTCCATTAGACCTAGTTTTGAGAAAACTAAAGAAAACATTCTGTACACTGTATTCCTTTCTGCATAGAACTCTGAGCCTGACGCTTCAGTTTCTATCTTTCCAAGCATTGGACTGAATACCTTTCTGCACAGGCCGATGGAGCCACCCATAAAGATATGATTTCCATCGATATCTCGTTTTTTCGAAATTTGTGACTGAAGCCATTTCTGCATGGGACGATTCAAATATTTGTACTGTCTATTGTATTTCTTTGCCCTGTTATAATAGACAGAAACAAATAAATAAATAAATAAATAAATAAATAAATAAATAAATAAATAAATAAATAAATAAATAAATAAATAAATAAATAAATAAATAAATAAATAAGTAAATAAATAAATAATATAAATAAATAAATAAATGAAATAAATAAATGAAATACATAAATTAAATAAATAAATGAAATAAATACATGAAATAAATAAATAAAATGAAATAAATAAATAAATGAAATAAATAAATAAATGAAATAAATAAATAAATAAATGAAATAAATAAATAAATAAATAAATAAATAAATAAAATAAATAAGTAAATAAATAGACTGCAGCAGGAATCATTCCGACTACTTCTGGAATCTTTGAGAGAACACGTCAGTTTTTTTTTTCTTCGTCGTTGGACTGCTGTCATGCTTTCCACGTGCCTACGTGGTTTGTCGTCTAACTTCAGTTCCCGGATGTCCACTTCATTTCAATGAATATGAATACGTGTTCTGCAGCACTCGAACTGTTGTTGTTTAATTAACTGTACGAAGACAGGTTTGAACCTCATAAATGACACCAATAAGGCATCGCTCATGAGGCAACTAAGCCAGGAGATAATGGGTAGGATGGTCAGTTACTTTCTTCCTCTCTTACGTACATCGCTGACTAGTTATATATTTCAGACTTCAGATGTATACAAACAATTTTTCTTCCTCTGAAATATATCGTCAAGGGAGACTACTGCTGTTGGTGTTAGGTTAAAATTTTGTATGCTGAATGAAATGGATTACTTACATTCTCTGAAACCTGCCTGAAGTTCTTCCACTTCATCTCCAGAAACGCTTGTGTGTGTTCCCCCAGATTGTTTCAGAAAATTTCCCTTCGCTAGGAACATCTCCAGCTGCGCTTTAATTGTTTTCGCATCAGTTGCTTCCTCCCATGCACTTGTTGGTAATTTACTTGCACAAAAATTACTGTTTGTGTCCACACAACTAGGGCTCGCTGTTGTGGAGTAGCCATTCTTGTTTATTTACCATAGAGACGAATAACAAAACGTAGTGATACCACGACCAATTAAAATTGAGTTTTTTCTAGTATTATTAATTAAAATTTCTTAATTTCTCGCACTATTTTTTTCGCAATGATTGAATAAAATATGGAAATTTAAATGTATAAATTTTTCCTACATCACATCAAGGACAGTTTCATAATTAGGATGGTTATTATACTAAAACTAGTGGCAGCAAATGCTGCAAACTAAGTTCATTGGACGTTCAAATAAACATTTTTCAGATTTATTTTCAGTGAAGAATATCAGACATTCTGAAAGTTATTTGCTTCCATAATAATGAAAGATACTCTCTCTCGAGCCAATACTGAAGAGAACCACGCATATAATATCTACACCACACCGCCATTAAATATATGAAAAAGACCGAACCCCACTTGATTAATAACTATAAATATATTTGATTTTTAATAATATTATTATCTTACGTAAGTTTATAGCTTTCAGTAATATATACTATACATACTATATAGCCGCCACTCAGAAAAATACAGAAATAAAAATCTAATTTAAGTTATTCTGTACATCTACTTATATAACCCCAAAACGTTTCACTTTCATATTATCACTATAGCATTAATATGTATAATTAATGAAAAATAGTCACATCATGGCATTAACTACAATAATATTTCATTTCTAATGGTAATAATGTCATCAAACCACCTCAAGTTTTGTAGTTTTTAATATCCAATACACAGCTGTACCCAGAAAATTACACACCGCAGAATCGAACCTGTAAATTATTTTTAGTAAGTTAAGTTTTTAATAACCAATTTAATTTGAGGCCTAAATATGTCAGCATTGTTGCGGATCATGGCCTTCGTGTAATATTGTTTACTCTAGTGTGTGTTTTGTTTTATCCTGAAATGCAATTAACTAGTTCTCAAAACTGTCGGCAGATGGATTTTGGAAAATTGGAAAATTATGTTGAAAAATTGACATTTCACTGAAAACTACTATTTTTCTGAAAAAATTTGAGTTCCAAGCTTCAGAATGAGGGATCATTTATTAAAATCCGTTCAGCCGTTTTCCCGTAATTTCCATTACCAGTTCAAATTGTATATATAGATGTTTTTAACTGCAATATTAATATCAATAATATAGGCAGTAGCTTTCCACTCTATAACACATCAGCATCCTAAAAGAAGACTTCCAGAACCAACGCATTGGTATAACATATTCGGGGTACGGTACACTAAACTATTATAGGCTGGCTACGAAGTGCAGAGTATGAAATAACAAGGAATACAATTTCATAAACATAACTTGTAGATGCACGTATGCGACAAATTTTGATAAAAGTGAAAATTGATAATACAAATTACGTAAAACAATTTATATCTTTGTTATACTACGGTCATATTTACCAGTTAATATTTTACGTCTAATTTATTTAGCTTTATTTCAATCTACCCTCCAATATGGAATTTTAGGGTGGGGAAATGTTTGTAATTCTAATCTCAATCCACTAATCCTTGTTCAGAAAAGATATTAAAATAACACTTAATAAACCATCCGAGCTTTTGTTCACCGATTTTAATGTTCTGAAAATTAAACATATTCATTATAGGCCTATTGCCTTATTAAACTTCATAAATAAAAATTGCAATAAATTCAAATTGTATCATCATAAATATGGAACTAAAATATCTTATTTTACACGACTAGAGGAACCAAAGTGTTTCACAAGCACAACTCTTAACCATGGTACCTACTTTGGTCCAAGGTTATATAATAAAATAATAGAAAAATACCCAAATTTGGAAAATTTAGTATCAGAAATTTAAAAATAGCATCAGAGATTTTGTTAAAGAGATTGTCTATTCAGAGAAACCCAGGAACATTGATGAGCTGAGAGTAAAAATTACTCAAACAAATCACCCCTCTTATGTTACAACGGACATGGGCTGAATTGCATCACCGTTATGAGTTGTGCAGGGTGCGCAATGGGGGTCATGTTGAGCTCTGAAGAATCTCCCATATTTCAGTGTTGTATGTAGAAAGTTTCAACAAATAAAGTTCAGCAGTACATGTTTTACGGTGCTTTTATTTTATCCATACCCAAACGGATCACCCTGTACTTTTTCAATACCAGGCAAGGTGAAAATGTAGGAGTATTTTTTTTATTTTAGTAGGTTATTTTACGACGCTTTATCAACAGCTTAGGTTATTTAGCGTCTGAATGAGATGACGGTGATAATGCCGGTGAAATGAGTCCGGGGTCCAACACCGATAGTTACCCAGTATTTTCTCATATTGGGTTGAGGGAAAACCCCGGAAAAAACTTCAACCAGATAACTTGCGCCGACCGGGAATCGAACCCGGGCCACATGGTTTCGTGGCTAGACGCGCTAACCGTTACTCCACAGGTGTTGACATGTAGGAGTATATTTCCGGGAAAATCTCAAAGTTGATTTTTAGTGAGACTATAATTTCTCTGAGAAATTAAAATAATCATTTTCGCACTTAAAATGAATAAAAGTTTGAAGTTGGAAAAACTGACATGTACTGTAATTAAGTGCAGCTTGAGTCACTGCATCTCTTTTAACCTATATGACGTAGTAATAGAAAGTAGGGGCGAGGTCAAAGTAGAGAAATTATTGAGTTTAATCTTTAAAAGCCCTTGTAACTCTGTAACTTGCTCTCTGACGACACTCGTTAAAATGTAATGCAATCCATTCTGTTCTCTTTACAAGGCCACCTAGGATCTTCATAATTGCTTTCAGGTGCACTGGTTTGGAACAAGTGCTTCAGATATTTAATTACAGGTGCGCTGAAAAATTCATGAGCACTCATAAATGCAGCGAAAATATTCAGTTTGACTATAAATGTCAACTGTCATCCTTTATGAATAAGAAATATCAAATTTAAAGTAATAAGACATGCATAGGCTAGCAACGAGACGACACAATTAGACTGTGTGAGTTTCAACAGTCTATTTGCAATAAATCTAGAAGATGAAGAAAGTCTGGTGCTCTCATAGAAGGTATTTGTTTTTTCTTACATCAAACAGTTCGGTCTAATAGGCTTACTAGTGTGCTATCCCATTTTCAGGTCAGTTTAGTCGCGCCTACAATTTCTAAACTACACGACATATTACAATAAAGTAAACGGCGATCGACAGACATGCATTGTGGCCTTGAGTTGGAGATAGTGATGTCATCTGGCGATACGCGGGAGGGAGAAATCTGAGGTACTAATTGGCTGGTCGGCAGCCGAGGCAGTGTAACTCGAGAATGCGAAACGATAGAACGTTCACAGTGGTGTTAATCGAATCGTAACGAATCAGGCTACAATCTCAATTGAACAACAATCAGAAGCCGACAATTTAAAGGAAAATGGAATTGAATTTTGGGAGTAAATTTTGATTTTATATTTTTCCAATTCCTTACGATATTTTCCTTCTTTAATATAGTATCTCTACAAATGACACTCGGGAGGAAATTAAACGCAGAAAAATATGGGAAATGCCTGTTATTATTCGGTTGAGAATGGTCAATAGTCTAGTCTGCTGTCAAAAAATATGAAGGTTAGAATTTATAAAACAGTTATATTACCGATTGTTCTTTATGGTTGTGGAACTTGTACTCTCACTTTGAGAGAGGGCCAGAGATTACAGGAGTTTGAGAATAAGGTTCTTAGGAAAACATTTGGGGCTAAGAGGGATGAAGTTACAGGAGAATGGAGAAAGTTACACAACACAGAACTGCACGCATTGCATTCTTCACCTGACATAATTAGGAACGCTTGAGATGTGCAGGGCATGTAGCACGTATGGGCGAATCCATAAATGCATAGAGAGTGTTAGTTGGGAGACCGGAGGGAAAAAAACCTTTGCGGAGGCCGAGACGTAGATGAGAGGATAATATTAAAATGGATTAGAGGGAGGTGGGATGCGATGATAGGATAGGGACCGATGGCGGGCTTATTTGAGGGCGGCAATGAACCTGCGGGTTCCTTAAAAACCATTTGTAAGTAAGTTGTAAGTAAAATGTTATAGGCCTACATGTTAATTTTTTGTTTTTCTGAGCAGGGGGCGTAGTATATTATGTGTACCTTATTTCAAAACTGATTTTGCTTTAGTTTAGTTTTTTCACACAAAATGAAACATTTCTCAGCTTTTATTTAATGCAGAAAACTTGAACTAAGAACTGAAACTTGAATGCTGACCCCAAATTAATGTCTCGACAACAATTCTCACCTTTTTATAGAACAACATCCAGACATCAGACAAATTGAAAAGTAACTTCAACATTTCCGGTGATCTGGATTTCATTTTAATTTGTTTTCACTCCGTACAAAGAAGAATCTTACACTGTAGAGTCCAACCAGATCCAGGAAACTAATATTTTGAACAAGGAGATGCTGGGAAAGTCATTCTTAAAGTTGCCAGGCTGGTGAAGAGTGTCAGCAGCAACAGCGGCGACCTGCTCCGCTGCTCCAAATGAATCGGAGCCTCAAAACGCTTCAAACTTTCTTCGTTACGTGTTGCAGCTTCTACCGTTGAGAAAACGTGAGAATATAAGTGAAGTTTTCTGTTCTCCGGTGTTCACTGCAGCCAGATGTTGAAGTTTAATAAAAGAGAAACAGCATGTCACGGATCTTTCTAGGAATTCCAGAAGCTACTTCCTATACTGGAGAACCTTATGCTGTAAAACCGTACCATTGGTAGCTGCTTCTTAGGGGCTGGCTCGTTTACACACTTTTTTCTCATTATTTTCTACATATGACGTGTACTTCTCAAACAATAATAATTTTTTTTTTAATATTCTTACTATAATTACACTGGTCTAGAAAAAAAAACTTTTTGTCCGCCACTGAGGAAATTTCAAGTGTTTTATGCTGAAATTGATGCTCTGATTCCAGATCTGTAATCAGATTTATGATAACACATCAGGTTTTTGAGTTATGGGGCTGTAACATTAATTGTAAATCTTTCTATTCAGTACATATTCGTACCGTAAAGTCAGAGATATAAATTGATCTTAGTTTAAATATTCTTTATAATTTGTTGTACTACATTATTTTAAATACATTTATTTTTTATTTTATTTTTAATTAAATGCACCACCAACAGAAGCAAGCTTCCAATTAAATCATAGGTGGCTTACATTGATACATATACAAAATACATAATAAGAAAAAACAAAACACTGTGTTAGAGAAAGGTCTATGTCCTTAACTCTGCCGGAGTAAATAAATGAACGAATGAACGAATGAACAAATGAACAAATGAACAAATGAACAAATGAACAAATGAACAAATGAACAAATGAACAAATGAACAAATGAACAAATGAACAAATGAACAAATTAACAAATTAACAAATTAACAAATTAACAAATGAACGAATGAACGAATGAACAAATGAACGAATGAACGAATGAACAAATGAACAAATGAACGAATGAACGAATGAACAAATGAACGAATGAACGAATGAACAAATGAACAAATGAACAAAGGAACAAATGAACAAACAAATTGCCGAATGAACAAATGAACAAATGAACAAACAAATTGCCGAATGAACAAATGAACGAATGAAAGAATGAACGAATGAACAAATGAACAAACAAATGAACGAATGAACAAATGAACAAATGAACAAATGAACAAACGAACGAACGAACAAATGAACAAATGAACAAACAAATTTCCGAATGAACGAATGAACAAATGAACAAATGAACGAATGAACGAATGAACAAATGAACAAATGAACGAATGAACAAATGAACAAATGAACGAATGAACGAATGAACAAATAAACAAACAAATTGCCGAATGAACAAATGAACAAATGAACGAATGAACGAATGAACAAATGAACGAATGAACAAATGAACGAATGAACAAATGAACAAATGAACGAATGAACAAATGAACAAATGAACGAATGAACGAATGAACGAATGAACAAATAAACAAACAAATTGCCGAATGAACAAATGAACAAATGAACGAATGAACGAATGAACAAATGAACGAATGAACAAATGAACAAATGAACGAATGAACAAATGAACAAATGAACGAATGAACGAATAAACAAACAAATTGCCGAATGAACAAATGAACAAATGAACGAATGAACGAATGAACAAATAAACAAACAAATTGCCGAATGAACAAATGAACAAATGAACGAATGAACGAATGAACAAATGAACGAATGAACAAATGAACAAATGAACAAATGAACGAATGAACAAATGAACAAATGAACAAATGAACGAATGAACAAATGAACAAATGAACGAATGAACAAATGAACAAATGAACGAATGAACGAATGAACATATAAACAAACAAATTGCCGAATGAACAAATGAACAAATGAACGAATGAACGAATGAACAAATGAACGAATGAACAAATGAACAAATGAACAAATGAACGAATGAACAAATGAACAAACGAATGAACAAATGAACAAATGAACAAATGAACAAACAAATGAACGAATGAACAAATGAACAAACGAACGAATCAACGAATGAACAAATGAACAAATGAACGAATGAACAAATGAACAAATGAACGAATGAACAAATGAACAAATGAACAAATGAACGAATGAACGAATGAACGAATGAACAAATGAACAAATGAACGAATGAACAAATGAACGAATGAACGAATGAACAAATAAACAAACAAATTGCCGAATGAACAAATGAACGAATGAACGAATGAACAAATGAACAAATGAACAAATGAACAAATGAACGAATGAACAAATAAACAAACAAATTGCCGAATGAACAAATGAACGAATGAACGAATGAACGAATGAACAAATGAACAAATGAACGAATGAACGAATGAACAAATAAACAAACAAATTGCCGAATGAACAAATGAACAAATGAACAAATGAACGAATGAACGAATGAACAAATGAACGAATGAACAAATGAACAAATGAACGAATGAACAAATGAACAAATGAACGAATGAACAAATGAACAAATGAACGAATGAACGAATAAACAAACAAATTGCCGAATGAACAAATGAACAAATGAACGAATGAACAAATAAACAAACAAATTGCCGAATGAACAAATGAACAAATGAACGAATGAACGAATGAACAAATGAACGAATGAACAAATGAACAAATGAAAGAATGAACAAATGAACAAATGAACAAATGAACGAATGAACAAATGAACAAATGAACGAATGAACAAATGAACAAATGAACGAATGAACGAATGAACAAATAAACAAACAAATTGCCGAATGAACAAATGAACAAATGAACGAATGAACGAATGAACAAATGAACAAATGAACGAATGAACAAATGAACAAATGAACAAATGAACGAATGAACAAATGAACAAACGAATGAACAAATGAACAAATGAACAAATGAACAAATGAACAAACAAATGAACAAACGAATGAACAAATGAACAAACGAACGAATCAACGAATGAACAAATGAACAAATGAACGAATGAACAAATGAACAAATGAACAAACAAATGAATGAACGAATGAACAAATGAACAAACGAACGAATCAACGAATGAACAAATGAACGAATGAACAAATGAACAAATGAACGAATGAACAAATGAACAAATGAACAAATGAACAAATAAATAAACAAACAAACAAGTAAATAAATAAATAAATAAATAAACAAATAAATAAATAAATAATGAATAAATAAATATTTTCTATTCTTGGTCTTCTTACATATTCATAGTCTATGTCAACATTTTCATCTTTTTTAACACTCGCAACTTAGCTGCTGTAGAATTTCATGCTACTCATCTGGGATCTTTTTTGACTCCTAGAATTTGTTGTTAATAATTAGGAAATTTTACAGCTTATAAATAGTATAGGCAAATTGAAAATTTTTTTATTGCGCCTAGATTTATTCACTTTGTTTAAACAATGAATTAATTAATTTAATTAGTTTAATGACAGACTATTTGTTCTGTATCTGTGTTTTTATTTTTACAGATATTGGAGAACACATTCACTTTCCTTGAAATAAAACACAAAAAAGAGAACTGTTATTGCATCAAATGTTAATTATTATGTTTAAATAATTAATTAATTAATTAAATGCTGCAGTAGAAAGAACAAGAAGCTAATTTTACAAATATAAATAATTACTCTTGAACCTACAACATTTTACCCATAGGTTATATGTCAGTTTATGCTGTATTGGTTTCACTTGTTTACTTTTCAAAATATGTATGCACTTTTCTTACAACAAAACACTATCACTGCAGAATAATTCTGACTAGGAAATAAAGACGCGTTCTATAGCTGGGGCTAACCACGAACCTAAGCAATAAACATGAAAAAATAAACAATATATAATTATGAAATAATTATTTTAATTTTGAAGTAAACTGAAATAATCAAGGACAGCACATTTAGGTTACTGGAACGTTTCAGAGAATATGGACGCAGATATTAACAATAAAATATGGTGTGGGATCAGAAAAGATCGCAGTTAAGTGTCGAGAGTTAATTTCCTATATTCTCTTCTTAATCGTCTTAGATATGTATGCCTTAACATTTTCATATTCTTTAATTGCCTAGTGCCTCTTATATATTTGCTTACAAATTTATGTATAAACATTTTCATACATATTTTAACCCCGAACTTTTATTATTGATTATATTACTCGTTTATGCATTGAAATATCTATCTACTTTTCATTGCCTAGTTTCTCTTGTGGATGTATGTATACTTGTTCCTAGTATCTGATTTTGCTGATTTCGTACAATTTTATTATTTATTTTAACTTTTTTTTGGCTTTCTCTTTCTTATGGCTATTTACAGTGATTAATATATTATTTTGTATTCATAGTTATTTTACGTTTTGTGTTTACATTTCCGCATGCCCTTCATTTTATTTATTGTACTTTTAAACACGTATAACAAATTTTTGTTTATCAGTTTGTTTTCATTTCTTTTTACGGCTGTGATACGATTTTTATTTGTTTTCTGTTTGTGTGTTTTTCACCTCCATGTTCCCGCATTTATAAATTTTTATGCTTTTGCTTTTCTTTCAGTTTTATATTCACGACAATTTTCATCTCTGTTGAATTTGTACAGTGTTTCTTTTTATGTTCCCATTTTGTTAATATTTATCAATGTTTATTCCGTTTTTAGTTTTTTTAAATACTTTCTTTATTACTTTTACAGTATGCAGCTCTGATTCCTAACTATTCCTTTTATTTTGTTTTGAGTTAGTGCACATTTGTTGATACTGAGTTGGTATTTTAATATGCAACTTTTCTTTTACTGAGCAGTAAAGCAGTTAAGAATGTAAATTAAATTTTCAAGGTTAGCAAAGTCAAAGAAATCGCATGACTCCGAGTATATACAACATTTGTTAGTTGTAACACCAGTGTTCCTATATGCTCCAAAGTCCTGGGGCATTTGTTGTTTTATTTTTAAAGTTTAATATAATTCTACACCTCAAAAAAAAAAAAAAAAAAGTCGCTGACATGAGGGAAAATGCTGAAAACATTCTGCGGGTTACAGTTAGGACACAAATGCAGATATATTATACTAGACATCGGGTCTCTGAAAATACATCTTATATCATAATCGTGTATGAAGTGTGGTATCTATACTAATAATAAATCTGCAGCCGAAATTGTTCTGGTAATTTTCGTTTTTCCAAAAATAATTGGTCCTAACATATATAATTAGCCACCCTGAAACCGAAAATCGCTTTTTTGAAATTTTTGTTTGTATGTCTATCTGTCTGTCTGTCTGGATGTTTGTTACCTTTTCACGCGATAATGGCTGAACCGATTTATATGAAAATTGGAATATAAATGAAGTTCGTTGTAACTTAGAATTGAGGCTATATGGCATTCAAAATATTTCATTTAAAAGGGGGGTTATAAGGGGGCTTGAATTAAATAAATCGAAATATCTCCCTTATTATTAATTCTCATGAAAAATATTACATAACAAAAGTTTCTTTAAAAATAATTTCCGATAAGTTTTCTTCTATCTAAAATTTTGATAGGACCGATATTTAATGAGATAAATGAGTTTCAAAATTAACGCCATCTAAGGCGGTGTAATGAAATAAAAAACAAATGACTTCGTCTATAAGGGGTCTTGAGCAACAACAATCGAAAGCTATGAAACAAAGCGTACAGATAATGTTTCTGTGTTTGTATGAAGTAATATCGGAAGATAAATTAACCGATTTGTATATTAATTATTAATTCACCATTGGAAAGTGTAGTTTCTCTAGATGGACATAATGCTATAATGTTATTACAGTAACTTCTGAGTGAATCGAGGACAGGTAAGATTAAAATAGCTTCTTATGCACAGAAAACTTCATAGGCTATTCTGTGATTTCGTTTCCTGTATTTCCTAAAATAATTTTTATGACCAAATGAGTGGTCTCTGGATCAAAATGATCGCATTTTAATTTTTAATACAATTTAATTTAAGTAACATAATAAACGATTTATCCTTCTATCAAACACGAATGTTCCCTGGATCAAATGTTCTATTTTAATTATGTAATTACTTTATATTTATTTCTAACGGGTGCAGCGGAGCGCACGGGTACGGCTAGTAGTATACTATGTATATTCTCGGACTCAGGAGGGTAAGACAGCAAAATATTTCGAAGCAAAAAATTTAAGCCTATCAATATGAGAAAGGCCAATTGCACTTCATACGATAACAAAACAAATTACAAATTGTAAAAAAATAGAAATCACAACCATTCTAAAGAAAAGCTTAATAAAAATAAACGCACAATTGAACTGTATTGTATTTATTAACATTCCATGGTATTCATACATTGCTTCACAGCTAGAATATGGAACAAGTCAAAAAACTTAATACTATTATAAAGTCTTAATATATAGTCACAGTCTAGTTGAAATATAGTCTATACAGAAGAGTTTTACAATATAGACTACTGTACTAGTAGAACACATAGTTTTAGTATCAATTTCATAAAGCGTTATTGAATGTCATGAATTCACCTACAGTATAGAAGGCGTGAGAAAATTTAATTTGGCCATAAATAATCTTATGTTATGAGTTTCATTTCTTATAAGGGAAAACACGGAAATTTTACTTGAAGCAAGTAAAGCGATCGGTTTGGAAGTAAATCCCGAAAAGACAAAGTATATGATTATGTCTCTTGACCAGAACATTGTACGAAATGGAAATATAAAAATTGGAGATTTATCCTTCGAAGAGGTGGAAAAATTCAAATATCTTGGAGCAACAGTAACAAATATAAATGACACTCGGGAGGAAATTAAACGCAGAATAAATATGGGAAATGCCTGTTATTATTCGGTTGAGATGCTTTTATCATCCAGTCTGCTGTCAAAAAATCTGAAAGTTAGAATTTATAAAACAGTTATATTACCGGTTGTTCTGTATGGTTGTGAAACTTGGACTCTCACTCTGAGAGAGGAACATAGGTTAAGGGTGTTTGAGAATAAGGTGCTTAGGAAAATATTTGGGGCTAAGCGGGATGAAGTTACAGGAGAATGGAGAAAGTTACACAACGCAGAACTGCACGCATTGTACTCTTCACCTGACATAATTAGGAACATTAAATCCAGACGTTTGAGATGGGCAAGGCATGTAGCACGTATGGACGAATCCAGAAATGCATATAGAGTGTTAGTTGGAAGACCGGAGGGAAAAAGACCTTTAGGGAGGCCGAGACGTAGATGGGAGGATAATATTAAAATGGATTTGAGGGAGGTGGGATATGAAGATAGAGACTGGATTAATCTTGCTCAGGATAGGGACCAGTGACGGGCTTATGTGATGGCGGCAATGAACCTTCGGGTTCCTTAAAAGCCATTTGTAAGTAAGTATAGAGAGGCTATTAAAAATTTTTACTGCCATATAACGCACTCCTTTTTGATAGTACAATAGACTTGCCGATGGAGTATGAAAGTCATTTTTATGCTATGAACTGTTGAATTAGTTACGAAGTTTTCACGATTACATACGAGGAAGATTATTAATGAAAAAATATACTGAAAAGCCATGGGCATTATTTGTAGTTTTTTGAAAATAGTCCTACACGATTCCCTAGATTTGGCACCTACTATTATTCTAATTACTTTTTTTTTGTGATAGGAATATACTGTTACTATCTGTGGAATTTCCCCAGAATATTATTTCAAAACTCATTACCGAGTGGAAGTATGCAAAGTATATTGTTTTTAAGGTATTAATATTTACTATCTTTTGCATATATATAATAGCAAAACATGCTGTATTTAATATGATTTTTCCAATTTAACACATTATTGATTTTTAAGCCAAAAATTTTTGTTGTTGTTGTTGTTGTTGTGTCTATTAGGGACCTATTGTTAATTATTACGTTTGTAATTTGCGAGGTTGAATTTGGACAGAATTTAAATTGAGCTATGTTATTTATGTTACAAATTATACTAATTTATTGACTGAGAACCAGTCATATTTTGAAGAGAATTTCCTCAGTTGAAGATTGGAATGTGTTGGAGTTATTGGCTGTAATTACTATACTTGTGTCATCTGCAAATAATATGGGATGACCTACATCTTTTATTAGTGGGGAAGGGGACAAGATCATTTATGAATACTAGAAAAAGTAGGGGACCTAATATTGATTCTTGAGGAATTCCATTATTAATAGTTCCCCATGTCGAGATAGATTTCATAGTTGTATTGATTTACATACAGGGTGATTCACGAGGAAAGGTAAAAAAATTAGGATACGATATCTTAGACCATTTTGAGCGAAAACGTTCATATGAACATATTGTAGGTCCGTTTTCGAACGATGGCGGAGCTAGATGCCCCAATGTGAATTAGACGTTACCATATGCTGCTGACGTGAGACAAGGTCAAGGTCGCAATGAATGACCTAACATTGGAATGTGCATTTTGAACGATGTAGATAAGAGGAAGAAACCGGGTGATGGGGCATTACAAATGTCCAATCGCCTGCCCTTGTCTGATGTAATGACACAGAACCCGCAGATAACACAAATAGCCTACACTATCATCAATTCATAGCAGTTCAGTCAGCTACCTACAGTACAGTAGTTATACAGGTACAGTTATCGGAAGTGTTAAGTTGTGTTTATCAAGATGCCTTATAAATTTTCGACTACAGAATACGCCGATATTGTGTATGTTTATGGTTTGTGTGATGGAAGTTCCTTGCGTGCCGTCGCTGAATATGAACAACGCTTTCCGAACAGAAGGGTACCATATCGAAGAGTATTTACTGTCTATGGGGTTTGATGAAAGACTTGGTATAGCAAAGGAAGGGGGAAACGAGAGAGGCGCTAATCGACCGTATTTTGGATGCGGCATAGAGAACAGTTACGTGCAACTCTCCCGAGCGATGAGCGCCATTCACGCCCAAGCGCAACAGTGCATTGGAGCAGGAGGAGGTACCTTTGAAAATGTGCGAAAACATCGACCCCGACGTCTAGAATATTAGGTATGTATGCATACGTATAAACTTTAAATTTGTCCGTTATCTGTCTCTAAATGCGAGTTAGTAAAATGGAATCTTAGAAATTTTTGTGAAATCAAAGAGCCATATGTCCGTAACCGTTCGAAAACGAACCTATATTCATATGAACTTTTTAAACTCAGAATGACTTCAGAATTCACATCCTAAATTTTTTACCTTTCCTCGTGAATCACCCTGTATAAAGAGAACGAATAAATGTACTGTAGATTAAGTTTAAAAATTATACACCATAGGCTAAAAGAGAAAAGAAGACTAGAAAGATATCTGAAAAGTTTGACAGAATACTATAATTTCTTTGTCGAAAAGAACCACATAGTCAATCATTGATTGCTGTGTTGTGAAAATAATATTTCAGAGTTTCTGTCGGGAATGAAATGAGAGGCTTTTGGTTGAGTATTCTTCTAAGCTACAACTCTGATACGAGACATCGAGTCTCAGGTTGCAAGGCGTTTTCACAATTCCGAGTTCAGGAGATAAATATGTGAAATACGACAGGAATTTGTTAGCAGAGCTTCATGGTAATGCGGTTTTATTTTTCTTTCTGAATTCATCTGATGGAGAATATGCAAATGGAGAATCACCCACCTATTCTCGATCTATATAGAAGCTGTTCATGGAACTGTGTGCATCTTCCATTCTTTCGAGAACATTCCAAGCAATGTTCTATGTAAAAAGAAAACAACTATTATTTTCGTTTCAGTGTAATTACAAACCGTACCGCACTTGAAAACAGCCTTGGAGTCCCTTATTCCCTAGCATAATACGAGTTAGATATATGGGACAGCACAGGGAGAAGTGTATTTTCTTCCTTGTGCAAGCAAGCAGGAACAATGGGTCCACAGTAAATATTCTGGTCCGCTGAATTCGCGACAGAGATAGTTCCAGGACAAAGACTGGGTAATGGTCAGTTCATAGGTCATTGTTTTCGACTGCCCACGCTCCAGAGATTCTCTATACATCCTTCTTACTGATATTTCTCCCCGGTAGAGCAACAAAAAGTAATACAGAAGTGATATATTACTACAGAGGCTTCCTGTAGTTTTCAAGGCCGGGGTTCGAATCTCTTGTCGCTAGTGCATTCACATAGTCTCTACAGAGAGAATTCTGTACGAAGTAACTATGAGATTCATAACACATTTTTAGCTTCAGAATATTAGCTAATTAAAGAAATGACTAGTGGCTTGTGCAGCAAATGCTGCAAACTAAGTTCATTAGACGTTCAAATAAACATTTCTCAGATTTATTTTCAATGAAGAATACCAGACATTCTGAAAGTCATTTGCTTCCATAATAATGAAAGATACTCTCTTTCGAGCCAATACTGAAGAGAACCACGCATATAAATATCTACACCACACCGCCATATATATGAAAAATACCCAACCCCACTTGATTAATAACTATAAAAATATTTGATTTTTAATAATATTATTATCTTACGTAAGTTTTATAGTTTTCAGTAACATATAATATATATACTATATAGCCGCCACTCAGTAAAATATAGAAATCAAAATCTAATTTAAGTTATTCTCTACATCTACTTATATAACCCCAAAACGTTTCACTTTCATATCATCAGTATAGCATTAATATGTATAATTAATGAAAAATAGTCACATCACGGCATTAACTACAATAATATTTCATTTCTAATTGTAATAATGTCATCAAACCACCTCAAGTTTTGTAGTTTTTAATATCCAATACACAGCTGTATCCAGAAAATTACACACCACAGAATCGAACCTGTAAATTATTTTTAGTAAGTTAAGTTTTTAATAACCAATTTAATTTGAGCTCTAAATATGTCAGCATTCTTGCAGATCATGGCCTTCGTGTAATATTGTTTACTGTAGTGTGTGTTTTGTTTTATTCTGAAATGCAACATGGCCGACTTGATACTCGCTTCGCTTCTCCTGAATGCAATTAGCTAGTTCTCAAAACTGATGACAGATGGATTTTGGAAAATAGGAAAATTATGTAGGAAAATTGACATTTCACTGAAAACTACTATTTTTCCGAAAAGCTTCGGGTTCCAAGCTTCAAAATGAGGGGCCATTTATTAAAATCCGTTCAGCCGCTTTCCCGGAATTTCCATTACCAGTTCAAATTATATATATATATATATATATATATATATATTCCTGAATAATATTCATTCTTTATCTATAATATTCTTTTACCCTTAAAACTCAAGAATAAAGGCATTTTACAAACAACTTCAAATTAATGTAACTCTGAAAATATTGAGATTAGGACAAATGTTTATATGATATTTTTTTCTCAGAATATCTTCGGAAATAAGCTCCGTAAGGGACGGAAAATCCTCGTGAATCATTCTGTATACTTTGTTTTAGTTGATATGAAACCACTACTTCCTCTTCTGAACTAGCGTCTAGTACTCTGATTTGCGTTTAAGGTAAACAGTTCCAGAGGCGATAATTATCCAGCTACCGTAATATATCAGCCCCCTTAAGAGTACTCAGCACATATTTGCGCTGAACATGTGTAAACCTTGCAGCAGTCACCTGTAAAATATGTAATAACGTCTGCTTGCCCTTGAGGAAATCTTGGTAAGAGCATGGCATTACGTTCTCCAATACCCGTTCATTCCTATCACATAATACAAACTGTAGCTGACATCATCGGGGAATCAACTGCGTGGCATTCAGAATGTCCAATTGGAAAATATTAACGACTTCACGTCAACGTACGTCTAAAAAAATGGGTGGATTTTTTTTTCTGGCATTCCTTATTGAAAAATTGTTCCGGGGCCGGGCATCGAACCCGGGACCTTTGGTTTAACGTACCAATATTGGAAAGATTGTTTTGACAGTTCTGCAGTGCTGATGTGCATTGTCGGTTTTAAACTCGTTTTAAAAGTGATATTCACCCCTTCGATAGTCTAGGTTCTGAATTTGTGAAACGTTCTTTTTAACGTTTCATGCATTTGACAGTTCATATCTATACTAATAATAAATCTGTAGCCGAAATTTTTCTGGTAATTTTCGATTTTCCAAAAATAATTGGTCCTAACATATATAATTAACCACCCTGAAACCGAAAATCGCATTTTTGAAATTTTTCTTTGTATGTCTGTCTGTATGTTTGTTATCTTTTCACGCGATAATAGCTGAACCGATTTATATGAAAATTGGAATATAAATTAAGTTCGTTGTAACTTAGATTTTAGGCTATATGGCATTCAAAATACGTTATTTAAAAGGGGAGTTATAAGGGGGCCTGAATTAAATAAATCGAAATATCTTGCTTATTATTGATTTTTGTGAAATATGTTACATAACAAACGTTTCTTTAAAAATGATTTCCGATAAGTTTTATTCTTTACAAAATTTTGATAGGACTGATATTTAATGAGATAAATGAGTTTTAAAATTAAAATAACGCCATCTAAGACGGTGCAATGAATTAAGAACAAATGACTTCGTCTATAAGGGGCCTTGGACAACAACAATCGAAACAGGGGCCTTGAGCATCGACAATCGAAAGATATTAAACATAGCCTACAGAGAATGTTTCTGTGTTTGTATGAAGTACTATCAGAAGCTTAATTAACCGATTTGTATAATTAATTATTATTTCACCATTGGGAAGTGTAGTTTCTCTAGATGGACATAATGCTATAATATTATTACAGTAACGTCTGAGTAAATCGAGGACAGGTAAGATTAAAATAGCTTCTTATGGACAGAAAATTTGATAGGCTATTTTGTACATTCGTTTTCTGTATTTCTTAAAATAATATTTATGTACACTCATTTTGATCTCAGAGAATTAACGAACAACGAGAGTGTATTGATTTAGTATGCAGTAATAGTACGTTAGCTTAGCAATCCATTATTTTATAATTCAAATTTTAACTATTCTCAATTGAATCGTGTTAAAATACATAAAATATATATGCAATAAATGCAATGCAAAAAAAAAAAATTGGGTAATGAGCGAAGCAGATTATCTTGCGCTGTTGTAAAAGTTGTTCCCTGGATCAAACGTCCTATTTAATTATGTAATTACTTTATATTTATTTCTAACAGGTGCAGCGGAGCGCACGGGTACGGCTAGTTTCTAATATAAACTTCACGTTATCGTTCCGGGTTCTTTGATATGTCTAAGCGACCGAAAAACCAAATTTTACAATTTTCTAGCAAAAAGAAGCATTCTGACGTGCGAATAAGACAAATTTATATCAAAGAACTTGAAACAAATTACACAACTTAGATTTTATATGTTTAGGCTTACAATATAAATATTACACGATCAAGAATTCTTTTTCTTTTTGTTTATTCTGTTATTAGGCCATGGTAGAATTCAGAGTAACCATGACCAAGAGGAAGAAAACTTGACATTGCAATCAGATCTTTTTTTTCCTCTCTTTTGTGATTGGAAAATGTCCATGATAAAGACGAGGTAAGTTATCATGTGAAATATGATTTACTGTCTTATTTTTTGCACGCTGGTTTTTTTTAAAGAATATTATACAACTATTTAAAATAACTTAAATAAAAGGGCCTCGTTAAGTAATTAAATGTCACGTGATTTCCTCCCTTTCTACGATCCTGCGACATAACCACTTGGACGGACAGTAGATAGCATGTTTGAGCAATTTTATCTGTTCGGGTAGGGCAGAAGTGAAGATTGAATTTACAGTACGTAAGGTACTCTTTTATAGAGTAGGTACAGAATTATTTCAACATGAGTTACTAGTACGAAGGACGAAACTGGTAATTGGAATTAGATGCAATAGTCTATAGTGCGATAATATGCAAAAAAGAACTGAAGCCTATATCGAAATGAACGGCCACCATTTTCAAAAATGTGTTTAAATATCCATATTATGATTATTTTTCAATTGAACTTCATTCTCTATATTGTACGCTGTAGACAGTATAATATACACTGCATAATGAAACGTACGCATGGACAGCTCAGTTCGTAAATAAAAACACTTATTGTTAATACTGTACTGTATTTTGATTAAAAAAACCTAATGAAAATGATCAAACTCAAAATTGCCTTCTTTCCTAGTTTACGTAAATGGTGAACTACTTTTCTTACACCCTATACCTAGTAAAGTGATGTGTTTGTATTTTACGCCAGTATCATTGAACTCCAGTCGTGGAAGGGGGTAGCAAACTTTATTTCCGGTTCTCAAACGTTAATCCAAAGGTATAGCCAGGTTAACATTAAAAGTGTTAGTAAAAATAAAATGATGTCCCTGTATATGACTTCTAAGGTTGCTGGTTCGATCCCGGGCCAGGTCGATGGCATTTAAGTGTGCTTAAATGAGACAGGCTCATATCAGTAGATTTATTGGCATGTAAAAGAACTCCTAAGTAAAGCGATGGGTTTGGAAGTAAATCCCGAAAAGACAAAGTATATGATTATGTCTCGTGACCAGAATATTGTACGAAATGGAAATATAAAAATTGGAGATTTATCCTTCGAAGGGGTGGAAAAATTCAAATATCTTGGAGCAACAGTAACAAATATAAATGACACTCGGGAGGAAATTAAACGCAGAATAAATATGGGAAATGCCTGTTATTATTCGGTTGAGAAGCTTTTATCATCTCGTCTGCTGTAAAAAAATCTGAAAGTTAGAATTTATAAAACA